>NW_018164448.1:2519438-2521717 GCF_001263595.1 Phalaenopsis equestris
CCCTGAATGCCCCCGATATACTCAGTATCAGCCCGATCCACCTGCTGATCAAAGAGAGGAAGAAATAGCTTGAGATTTTGATATTTGAATAGAATTGATGTACTTGTATTAGTACTTTCATTTTTGTGATCTTTTGTAATAGAAATGGATGTTTAGGTGTATTTGGACTTTCATTTTTATTATTATGTTGGATAATTTTAATTATTGTTATAAAGTTAATGTGGTACTTAAATTTGCATGTGTAGTTTAATAGATGTTGAGTAATATTTTGTGGATTGTAATGTAATGTGATTTTTATTTTCGCATTTTAATTTTAATTCTATTGTTTAATATTGTGGTTGTGTTAGGAAATGTTGTGCTTGTTTAATGTTTGAGTTTTATACTTATTTCAAAATTTCATTACCCAGAAATTTCTCTAATGATTTATATGTGTAGAAAGCTCCTGATGTTACATACCAGGTGAAGTAGAAATTTTGAGAAGGCCTGCAAAATTCAGAATGATGAAAATGCCTACAATGCCGAGGTATGATTTATATTTAGAGTTTTTTTCTTTCCACCTGTATTATTTCATATTTAAAAATTTAAGTTTGGGGGAGGGAAGAAAAAGATTAACTATTAGATGTCCTCTATTTAATTTTTAAAAATTATTTATATGATTTTATGTAGTGAATTTAATTCAGGTAACTATATTTTTGTAGCTATTTAAATATTATGTTAGATTTAAAGAAATATTTTTGTAATGAAAATTAATTTTGTAACTTAAGATATTTAGTATAAGAGAATAAGGGCCCGTTTGAGACAGCTTATAAGTGCGAGGGCATCTTTGAAAACATCACAGTACTGTTTGGATCGCGCGTTTTGTCTGTTTATCCGAAAACGCAGTTCCATTTTTACACTAAACGCGGGTCGCGGGTCGAACCCTGCGGTCGACCAGCGGACGGCGTTTCAGGATAAGCTGCTTATCCTGAAACGCGCAAGCTGCCCCAAACACACAGTAAGATTATAGTTAACTATTTAAAATAAAGGAAACTATATTTTGAAGTATTAAGAATCTGTAAATTCATTTGAGAAGAAAAGATTGGGGCTCAATGATGTAAAAACTATGAAATATTTATAAGGTAAGGGAATGCTTTGAGTTTCAAATTTAGGAAAAGAAAAGTGAAGTTCAAAATCATTTAAGGCCATTTAGATATAGTAATCCTCACTTGAAAAAGAAAAAAAAAGGATTGAAATCAATCCCTGAAAAGAAAAATATATATATATAGGATTGAAAGCAATCCAAATGAAAAAGAGAAAAGAAAGAAAAAAATTTATGAAAGTGAGGAGAAGCTTGAGGATATGCCTAATAAAAAATTGGCTTCACTGGACCTACCTAAATGGAAAACATAAATACATTCCTAAACTTATATTTATGAAATATATCTTTTACTAGTAGAGTTCTCATGAAGTTCCTATCTTTTAAATATTCTAAGTGACTTAATATTGCAAGATATAGTCCTTCTCGAAATGAATAGAAGACCAGAACGCTTAAACTTGATGACTAGATAATCTTGTGGCTACAGAGTTAATTCAATTACTTGAATTTTTTTTTAAAATCTCACTATGATATTTAATTTAAATCAAACTTATAGTATTTCTGAATTAAAACTTTACTACAATAGATCATAACTTTTATATAGTACTAAAATTACTTGAGGACAAGTAATAGTTAAGTTTGGGGGATTTTGACCAGAAGAAAATATGTTGTGATTTTCATACCTATTTTATGCTGTTTTTGACATAAAAAGATGCAACAATGAGCGAATTTGAAGCGAAAAGGACCAAAATGTGAAGAATTGAACTAGGGCGCCGACGGCCCCATCGACCCCGCCGACGGTGAGATTTTCCTAAGACTCCATAATTAATTCATTAAGAAGTTCTGCCGACGGCGCCCTTGAGGGCACCGACGGCGAGCTCGGCGGTTATGCCCAATCAGGCTTTGGATAAGGCCAAATTTTGAAGGGATGCTTAGCCAACTCTTGAGAAAATTCATCCACAACTTTAAAAGAAGATTTTGGCCGAAAATTAGAGTGAGTCGGAGAGGAGACTAGAGTTCCTGGAGGTTAGAAAGGTTCCATTAGTGTTTGCTTGAGTGTAAAAATTGTGAGGAATTCTTCGAGAGATTGTAAGAGTGGAGGGAAATTGAGAGATTTCTTCATCCTTGCTGCTTCGAAGAGGAATTTTGTGTGCTATAAAGAAAGGAAGAGATTCAGAGGAACTTTGAGGAGTTTTCCTGGGGA
>NW_018164448.1:2521862-2530919 GCF_001263595.1 Phalaenopsis equestris
TTTGTATGACTTTGATTTTATATATGAATTCTGAGTTTTGTTGTGTTTTCCACATGAGATCTGAGTAGTTTTCTCTGTCTTTCTCCTTGTTTTGAGATTTGTGAAATGGTGATTTAAATTGGTGAAGCCATGAAAATGATAAACAAGTATGTTGCAGATTCAGATAAACTCTACATGAGATCGAAGTGAGAGTCGGTATCCTCCCAGCCTAGCCGCAGATTCAGTAAACAAGCATAGGATTAGTCAATGTTCTTTATGCCTGGACTAAAGGGTAAAGAATATGTATGCTCCTATTTGACACAATATAATTTGAACTAATTCACTTTATCCATTCATTATAATTTCTTGACAAGGAGAATGATGCTTTCTTATATATTGAATATCACATTTGAACTTTTATTAGTATAATTAGTTATTTAATAGTTATCAAATTTATATATTTATTTCAATTGCCTATTAGTGACAGATAAGCAATTTGAACTTCGTTGTTGTGATTAAAGTATTACTTTTCTAAAGTCTTAGTTCGTAGTTCTAATCTTACTCCCTGTGGGATCGATATCTAGAACTCATTAGAGCCCTATATTAATTGAGCGATACGTATACTTGCGTTGATAAGTGTGACTTTACAATTATTGAATATTTATTACTTTCATGTTTATCTTATAGTTTTAAGCATATATAAAGTCGCGGTCAGCAACTCATCTTAACCCGTGTCAAACCCAAACCAAACCTGACTTAACTCAGGTCAGCCCAACTGAACCCAAGGCAAACCCAAACCCAACCCATGTTAACCCAATTTAACTTGGGTCAAACTTAAACAAAGGCAACCCAACTCAACCCAGATTAAAACCAAATCAATCCGGGTTGATCCAACTTAATTCGGGTCAACTTAAATCAAACCTAACTTAGCTCAAGTCAGCCTATGTCCAACCCAAGTCCAAATTAGCTAACCCATATTGTACAGTAGCTCAAGTTTGAGCTAACCTAAGTTGGAAAATAAGCTTATCCTAGCCCGATCCTGACCCAAGTCTAATTCAAGGCTAAAAATACATGTTATGTTATCTCATATCATTTCATATGTTATTTCCATATGTTATTTAATATTCCATATGTTACTTCATGTTTTATATGTTATTCATGTTTTATATGTTATTTTATGTTAAAAAAACAAAAAAAAATTAAAAGATATAAAAAACAAAAGCAAGGATGAGAACTGCTCAGTTTTCTCCGCAAGCCTCATAAACAAACCAAATCTCAAATAAAAAAACATCAAATTTAGAGAACTCTGATTTCTCAATATGATTGACGAAACTTAGAAATCAAGCAATACATTAATGCAAATATTAAACTTCAAATATGTATCTAAAACACACCAAGATAAATAACAAGAACAAAACATAGGTATATCCAGCACAAACTTTAGGCTTGCTAACTTAAACATCAAACCAAGGGCCAAACACTCACCCTAAGTTAGTCTGAGTATAAAAGCCTTGGTTAGTTTAGATAACTAGTGAGTTCTTAGGTCCTTTTTGCCTTCTGAAATGGAGAATGATGAACAAAATCACAGAGGATGTGAAGAGCAAGCTTCCGAGTATGACGATGAATACACTGATTCTGTTTAATTTTTCCTTCGATGTTGAAGAATGATTTGCTGTTACCGATGGTGCAATCTGCATCTTGATGTAAGCTGATGAGTTGTAGTTACCCGAAGAAGAGTTTTTCAAGGAGAAGATCTCCGTAGGGAGATAACAATCTCCATGGAAAAAATCTCCTCCATACTTAAAAAGTGCAGCTTTGCAGGAGCAATTCATCAAACAAGCTTGCTTACAGGTCTCTTCATCCGTTCCACGAAGAGCAGCAGCATTCGGATCGATGTAATTGAAGTAGGAGATGTTGCCCAAAGGCAAAAGGCGATGGTTTTCTGCAGATTGACAGGAAATCTGATTCACAGGAGAGCAGCTTTTAAGCGAATTGCCCCTCTTGAAGTAACTGGAGTCTCCAACACTAGTATTTACAGGACAACTGCACTGTCTTTCTGAACAAATCCCATACTCCCCACAAGCCATGGGATAATCGCAGTAACCAAGAAGAAAATTTGTCAAATCAGACAACATCGTTAGTCCTTGATTGAAATTCTGTCCAATTCCATATACTCTCAAATGGCCATCGTAATCCAATCTAATGAACAGAACAGCCCAATTCTCCGGGAATACAATTACCTTAGCATTACCATCAGGCCATATAAGGTGGCCGTCCTTCAACGTGAGATTGTAAGCTGGAGTTATTTTCCTGATATTTTGGAATAACTTGAAGTAAAGCTGAGGAGGGCTGGAGTTAACATAGGCGTAAAAGCCGTCTCCTAGAATCGAGAGATAGTACATACCTCGAGTGGTATTATCGGCAAGGTAATTGGAAGTAAGGCTTTGTCCAAGTTTTAGCGTCTGGCCATTAAGCAGAGTATCCGTTGGGTGGTCGAAGGAAGACCAAACAGTCTCATTTTTGTCGTTGAGAAGCATGAGATTGCCGAAAGAAGTGAGATTCAGGGATGAAACAGAGCGGTTTGAGGTGTTGGTTGACCAAACGAAGGTGCCGTCGGAGTCAAGGAGGATCAAGTCACCGCCTTTGGTGAAGTGAAGGATGGCGTTCCAATTGACAAGGCGCTCGCGGTTAGCCGACCACAAGAAAGGTAGGTCGTGGTTGATATTAGTGTAGAGTTCGGAGAAAATGGTGGTGTTGATGAGGAAGATGGAGAAGAGGAAGCCATGGCAGGGGGGGAAGCAGTAGAATCCGCAGGCGAAGCTGGGGCCGCCGGAGCTCTTGAGGAGGATGATGCGCACTTTGGCGCCGCTGATGAAGTTGATTGAGTTGGAGGCGAAGTGGCGGTTGTTGATCCAGGTGGTGTTGAGGTTCGCCGAAGGGTAGTCATATCGGCTCTGTGCGTGACAGAGGAGAGAAAGGGAGAAAAGGACGAAGATGAGGGTTGGTTGCATGATGAGAGTAAACAACCATAGATTTCAATTTAGAAAGTTCAACTATATATAAGTAAGAGCCGTTGGGCATATTAGACTTTATTTTTTATGGCAGATTCTGTCAACCTTAGATGGACAGAACAATGATGAACAAGTAATTTAAAATAAATTAAGATGTCATGGGCAAAATGCTCATTTGCCATTTGGTCTTCCTTTCATAATGGGACAAAAATTCTAAAAATCAAATGTCACTAAAAATCAAATTAAGAACATTCTTCTTGGAACTTTATTCAAAAGATCTAAAAGATTAGGGGGATTTACATACATAACACACAATTCGTATGCTTCTTGGAACTTTATTCAAAAGATCTAAAAGATTAAGGGTATCTTATATGAGCATTCATGAACATATGGACATAATTCTTATGTATTTACATATCTTATGCCTAAATTTTCATATTTACACATGTAATAATCTTTAGTATCACATGAAAAATAATACTATTATCATGCTTTATTATTGAAATAATGATTTTCATGTACAGGTCTATTTCACTAAAGTGCTGTGTAATTATAGAAGTTTTATGTGTGATATAGGTAAAAGTTTTTTATATGAATATTAGAACGACTCTTAATTCCTTATATAATTCTCTCTCTCTCCCTCTCTCTCCTCTTAAATAAAAAATTTAAAAAATAATAAAATAAAAATACTGACTTCAGATGAGGTAGACGAATTGCTGAGTATTCTGGGGCATTTACATTCATGCCACACAAATTTTATGTATTGACATATCTAACCCTTAAAACTTTGCTTTTAACATACATACCACCCGGATATTTCATATCACATAAAAATAATACCATTAACTTTTAAAATGTGAAATACCACCAATTATATATGTATGTTCTCCATAAGAAAAACAGTCGGCATGAATCTTGATTAGATTTGACGGTCTAGATGAGGAAAAATATATCAAAGGAGGCTCCTCCCGCATGATTTGTTTCTTTCCTTGATCAGTGACTCATACCAAATTTCGATCTTTTCCTTCTCTTCTCCTGCTCGCACTTTCTAACTTCGTTTTCTTCGCTTGTTTACTGCCTCCTGCGGCTATATAGAGACAACTGGGCGTGGTTTAGGACGTCGATCCCCACCTCTCCTCTCCTTTTTCCTCAAGATCTTTCTTTTTTCCTGTTCTTTCTCCTTTTCAATTTCGCTTGAAACTAAGGGTGTAAATGTGTCAAGCCGACTGGACGTCGATCCCCACCTCTCCTCTCCTTTTTCCTCTAAGATCTTTCTTTTTTCCTGAAACTAAGGGTGTAAATGTGTCAAGCCGGCCGTTAGAGATGGAACTCAATGGGCTAAAAAGCCAAGCTCAAGCTAGTGCCGACTTGACTCGTTAGCCAGTGAGCCGGCTCGTTTAAAAAAAAATATTAATATAAAATATATTCAAAATATATAAAATTTGAAGATTTTGTTTTTAAAAGTATAAAAAATATTTTAAAAATTAATATTTTTATTTTATATTAAGTAATATTTTATTATTTCTTCTAATTGATGATTTTATTTAACATTTTATTATGTCACAACCTTAAATTAATATTATTTTATCTCAACATATGTATAAAAAAAATGTATATTTCACTTAAAATTTGATAATAGTATTAATTTCGGTATGGTGCTAAAGATTTGAGTATTGTGAGTGTAAATGTGAAGGTTAGATGTGAAATATGTAAATACATGAGAATGCATGTTATGTATGTAAATTTCCTTATTGACAATTTATTTTGTATGTTCAAACTCAATGAAATTACCCAAATGCCATTTCTGAGAGTATGTTTGGCGCAGCTGCAGTTTCTTGTTTCTTAGCTTTTCAGCTGCAGTTGCGCTGCCCCAGGAAGCCGCTGCAGGGAAGCTGACTGTCTGTTTGGTGCAGCTGTATGAAATCAGCCGTCGGGCAGCTGTTTATGGAAAAATGACCACTCCACCCCTCTTCAATAGCTGTTTAAAACAAAATATAAAATATTTTTTATATTAAATAAATTATTTCTCGAAGAATAAATTTATATTAATGAATAATTAAGTAGTTTAATAATTAAGAAAATTTGTATTTATATAAAATAATTAAGAACATAAAAATATATTTATAAATTTAATTAATTGATCAATAAATAACAATATATAAATTTTAATAAAATGAAATTAAGAAAATTAAAATTAATGAAAAGCCTCGTAATCACCTGCCTTTAAACTTTAAAGAGAGAATATGAAGCATATTTTCCAATTTCATCGGTTTAAGCTTATTGCTTGATGTTTTAAAAACACAAACTCTGCATTGGCATATAGGCTTGTGTAGAGAAAATAGGGCGAAGAAAAAACAAGAACGGCACAAATCCAGAAGAACACAGAGATTTAACGAGGTTCAGCAAAGATGCCTACATTCTCGGGAGCAGAGCGGTGACCTCCTTTTTTTAATTCAGAAAAGAATACAGAATAAAAAATTCAACTCTTTCAAAGACCTAGAATTACAAACATGTCTATTTATAATCCTAGAGTAAACCCTACAGTACAATATGTAATTACCAAATTACCCCTGTACCGTATAACGGGGTGTTGACCCAGCACCCCCAACCCACATAATGTAACTTCCCGATTTGGACAGATTCTTCCGCTTCGCTCCAGCGTCTGTCCCTATATGATATATAAGTCATACCATAACAGCTTGTGAAGCAGAGATTACCTGAAAAAATGAAGGATAGCTTCAAAATCTGAACTTGTAAGAAAACCAAGACATATGACATTGGAATTTCTGCAGATTATGGTATTTAGATGTTTTACAGAAAAAGAAAATTCAGTGGAAAAGACGATTTAGCAAGAAATGGCATTATTTTGATTATGCTGTGTAAATCGCTCGAACTATATTTTGCAGTTAAGATTTTTCTGTGAGTTGATACAAATAAATGATGTAAAATCTTTGGAATCCATTTAAGCAGAAACTAAAGAAGATGATAGAAGCCATACATTGGCTGTTACTGATCAATTCAGAATAAAACAACGCTCAATAAACCATTTTTAAAATAATAAACTTCAAATCCAAACTAGTAGATTTCACTACGATGCACAGTATATGGTTTCCAGAGAATATGTATCCAATCTGCTAGACGACTGCTAAACAAATGAAGCAACAGTACTTAGAACAATCTACATGGCTACTAACTAACTTTTCATTAGATTGGGATCAATGAAATACTTGAGAGAACTTCATTTGGATGACGGCCTGAGTGATAAATCGCCCAAACTTCAAATGAGCTTATCTAGCTCTGCAGCTTCAGCAGTGCTTGCTTCCTCATCTCCCTCCCTCAGCTTATCCCTGAGAATACTCTCTGCAACAGCTTGGTTCAGATCAGTTAAGAACTGATCCTCCTCTTCCTTTGCCACTAGGAGGTCTGCAACAGCTCTCTTCAGTTCAGGGGTCAGCTCATGCTCCTTTTCATCCTGTACACGGCTTATACTAACATGAAAACTGAAACTTACATGCTTGCCACATATATACACGGCTTATACTAATACTAACAGAAATAGTGGAACTGTAAACAGAACGGCAACGAGGAACAAGTAGAGAATGAAAATTAATGAAGTTGAACCCAAATGATTGAAATAAAGCTGATGAGAATTCAACTAAGATGCCTTATCTGAAACTAAAGGCATCTTATTTACTTGATTCCACGCTCATACTCTTGATTTTGTGCATAAAAAAAAAATTCCTGCATTGATGGCTATGTTCCATGTTTATTAATACTATGATATTTGTTCCTGTAATCAACAGTGCCATTGTTACTGATAGCATCAGAGCATCAGAAAATTGATTATAACATAACTAACAAATAAAACACGAGTAAAAAACAATTAACAAATTGATTAATGACAAAATACTATCACAAAGGATATACAAAAGATAAACAAATTGATTAATGACAAAACCAATCACGATCATAAAGACATAGCTCTGATGAAAAAAACACTATCATAAAGGAAGTATAAAAGATCACCATTATACATCTGAAATAAGTAAATAAATCCAAGAAAAATAAAGATTCTTACAAGATGAAATATAAGTAGATACCAATCCTTGAATCATTGTAAGTTGAAGTATTTCCCGAACTCCCCACCTTATGTTTTTGGAAGCCTGACTAAGATGTTCCCAAGGATTTATGTAAGCTTTAAATGGATGAAACATAAATTAATAAAGTGTCATTGTAATAGTAAATATGAAATTTCACTTTAGGCATTAAACCCACCATAATTGAAGCATATCAGATACAAAATCATAAGAGTCATGAATACAAAATCACAAGGGTATGAATATAAATCATAAGTATATATTGCATATTCTTTATAGAAATATTAGCAAACATACCACTTAATTTAAAGAGGAGTGACTGGATTAAAAAATTGTATCTCATAAAATATTGCTATTGCAAGCATATTGAGTTTTAACTTTAGAGGTGGAGCAATTATCCTGATAAAACTAGAAGCCTCCCACCATGACTGATGGTCTGCTAACTTGAGTTGCAGAAGAAACCAATACCATCCAATCCTTATGTATGTGCATATAACACAAATCTTAATTTTGACAAACATACTGCCTTACTTAATCTTAGATGCTACAAATGTTACATTTCCTTTGAAAATATTATAATTTAATTAAAGTCGATCGATTTTGAATGAAACATTAAATCGATTTGAGATTTATGAAATACAGTTAAGCATTTCCTCAATGGGCCTCTTAATGGAAATAAAAGGTATTGCATTTCTTTCTCAATGTACTAGCACATAAAAGATAAAGAAATTCGCATAAACAACCCATTTCTCACTTCAGTCCTGATGCTAAATCCAATCGATCTCTCCCCAATGCCAAAACCATGAAACCTTATGGACAGAGAAGATGAGTGATGGCTTTTCAAAAGTAATTTATCGATAAATAATCTTTAAATTTTAAGAAATTTAATCCAATGTAATGTAACCATGGACTTTTAGCACTTCTGCAATCCATCCAAATAAGAAAACACATTCCAAATTTCAGCATTATTTTAAAGCAGTCGCTAGAATTAGTTTGTCTGCACATGCCTCACATTTAAACAAGTTATACGTTACCTACAAAACAAAAGTCTTAAATAATTTTTTTAAAAAAAAGAGGCAGAGAAAAGAAGAATGGGACGGATCAGACCGAAGAGGCAAAAAGAGCCAATGAAAGAAGCTGTGAATGTAAAGAGCTCGAGAGGCGCACTGTTTCCGCTGCAGCGACTAATGCTATCTTCTTCGATCGCCACGGTCGAATGTGTCCACTGACAAAAGAGATCGATTGCAATTTCTGTAAGCCATTGTGTGCATCGGAGATCACGAATTCAACGAAAGACTGAAATGAATATCAGTCAAGCAGCGGTACCTTTTTCCGGCATGAAATGCTCGATCCACATATGACACAACGACTTTTTGACGGGCTGCGTAGCTTTGAGGGAGAGGATGGAAGAAAAAGGAGGACGATGGACAGGGCTTCGTTTCGACGAGTAGATAAAGGAAGAAGATCGAACAAGCCGAACTGCCGAAGATGACTGACAAACGAGCCGAACTGCCGGAGAAGATGACCAACGAACAGACGAACGCGAGAGGAGGGGGAAGGAGCAGAGCTTGACTTCGCGTAACAACCCGAACGATCGAAGGGCAACCGAGTAAAAGTAGAATCGCAGAATGCGGTCCACAAGGTTGATTCCGCGACTGACTTTTAGCGAAAATTTCTCCAGTGGTGGCCGCGAAGTTACCCTATCGCGCTCCCAAAGAGGGGAAATCAGCGATGGAGTGCCGCGAAGCCCTCCAGCTGCGCCGCCAAACATAACCTCAGTCTTAACTAAAATTCAATTTAAATATTAAATATCCAAATTTTAGGGAATTTATATGGATTATCGAATTGGTTTATAAGCGGCAAGTACTAAGAAATACGGGCAATAATGCAAAAGACATCTGGTGTTAAATTCGTGATAATAGAATAGTACTATATTTTCTGACTCGAAGACTTCGTGAGGGTGCAGGATT
>NW_018164448.1:2531019-2533854 GCF_001263595.1 Phalaenopsis equestris
TTTCTGACTCGAAGACTTCGTGAGGGTGCAGGATTTACACAACTGTTCGCCAACTTTTGATAAGATGTGACACTTACTGTCTTGAACTGTTGGTGGCTCTAAGACAAAAATGTGACTGATTTTTGGACCACATTATTTACAAAATATACAATAATATAATTGAATTTTTTCTTATGGTGTTGATGTTTTGGCTACCAGATGAAAGTTTAATGCATGACAAATTAAGAATTTTGGGCGTTACCTTCTGTGTGTCTACTTATTAGTGACCTTTATTAGGCTAAGAGTTGCCCTCATTTGATTTTGCTATCGGTAATTTTTACCTAAGTTTGGCTTCATACACGCAGATACTGATGGTTACCTACAGAGGTCCCTTGAAAAGGATTATTAGGGCCAAAAGTCCTAAAGCTGAGCCCATCACTAACTCAAAAACTTATGCCCAATTGTGATCTTTCATATTTTTATCCCCTAATATTATAAAAACATACTTGCATATATTTTCATATTCATATTTCAAATATTAAATGTTTGTTTAACTTTTAAACACCTCTAATAAATAATTACAATTTTTCTTAAACACCATCAAAAGCGGAAAATACACACTAGCTTTTTCCTTGTATATGTTTTTTTATATAGATCATATTATTATTATGTTATTTAGTGCTTTCCTGGAATCTGAAAAATAAACCCTAAGATAGAGGTCCTAGTATATGTTTATGTGGAAACCCTACAGCTGATGACCAACACATTCTTTTGACAAAAAGAAACTTTTACTCAAGATAGAATTTTAAAAGAATGACGCAATCATAATAATTCACTCTTTTAGATTTACAAGAATTTCTTGGATGAGGTGACCCATGATTGTTAACAAGAGATCTTCGGTCTAAAGAAGTTTAACAACTTCTTTGGACTAAATAAATTCAAACTTAACAGTGGTGCCTGAATGATAGAACAATGGGATCTTAACCTATGTCGCTTAACGTAATTAAAATCCCCGCATTTTCTTCAATAATTAAATCACGAGAAATAAAAATAAGAGCCTAAGATAGGTCGTTTAAGACACGTTTTCTCTTCTCTCTCCTCTTTTCACCAATCGAGGCGACGATGTGATTGAGCAATGATTAACCTTCGAACGATGATCATGACCAAAACATGAAGCGAAGTATGATCCCTAATTAACCTTTCCATAGACTTCAACAACATACAGCTTTAAGATTTTGAGGTTGTTCGTCAGGTGCGACTTAAATCCTCATGATACTTTTTGGGCTTTCGCATGATTGTATGTCGTGCAATATAAGTCATAACTCTTTTTAGGATTCCGAGGTTGTTGTTTGGTACAGTGTAAATCCTTCCATCTTCTTAGGTTACTTGCATAATCGTATGTCGTGCAGATGTAATTCCTAAAATTTCTAAATAAATTACAAGATTGAAACATTAAATAATATTCACTTTCAAAGATATAAAACTGAATCAAAAAATAGTTTAAGATGTCACTGAGGTTTTCTCAGTATCCTTGACATCTCCAACTTTTCATTCATTTGGGTTCCAAAAATAACTTTTCCATATTGAGTTTTTCCCATTTGATTTTCCCACAAGCAATCGTAGAAGCTAAACATTGAATTCTTGAAGACTAAACCCCAATTATAGTCAAGAGTTTTTTTAAGTGATTTCGGTTACTTAAGATGTAATTAATTATAGGGGTTTACGTCTATAGGATAATTAGTAACCCAGATAATCTAAATCTTATCTAGTCTTCATATTAGATAGTGAGAATATTTGTTGGCATTTTCACACACCGAACAAATATCCAAATTTCTTAATATGAATAATTGAGTCAATTATTAAGTGATATTCTCATCCTTTGAGATGACATATGACTTGTATTATTGTGTTTCGATTATTTAATTAATCAAATATTCAAGATCTCTTCGGTTTCATTTTTCAAAACTAAAAATTCACTTTTCAATAATCAAAATTATACATATATTGAATCAAAAATTATTTTCAAAACAAAAATAAAACCAACACATTCCTTCAGTTAACATCTGCAAGAATGAGAATAAATTTTATTAATTAGTGCACATAAAGACCAAAGGAAAATAGGTTGAGATTTTCATAGATCTTTTTATACTGTTTTTAATGATATTGCACTTTAAAGAAAGGTATTTTTGATGTTTTGTTGCAGGAATGATGAATTAGGGTCAATGGAGCAAAAAGATGTAAAAATGAGCGAATTTGGAGCAAAAAGGACCAAAATGTGGAGAATTGCACTAGGGCGCCGACGGCGAGATTTTCCCGAGGCTACAGGACAAATTCTCCAGAAGGGCGCCTACGGCGCAACCGGCGCAGTCGAGGCTGCCGACGGCGGGATTGATGGTTATGTGACATGTACAATGGATAAGGCCGGATTTTGGAGGGGTGCGTAAGCGACTCTTGGGAAAACTCATCCACATCGTTAAGGAGAACATTTTGGCCAAAAATTGAGAAGGGAGAGTAAGTTTAGAGTAAGCTTGGACTAAAGCTTGCTAGAGCGTATAATTGTGAGGAATTCTTCGAGAAATTGTAAGAGTGGAGGCAAAGTGAGAGATTTCTTCCTCTTTGCTACTTCGAAGAGGAATTCTGTGTGCTGTAAAGAAAGGAAGAGATTCAGAGGAACTTCGAGGAGTGTACTTGGAGAGAATTTAGAGATAAGTTATTCACTTGTTGTAGTTTGTATAACTTTAATTTTATATATGAATTTCGAGTTTTTATGTTTTCCCCATGAGTTATGAGTAGTTTTCTCTGTCTTTCTCCTTGTCTCGAGATTTGTGAAATGGTGATTTGAATTGGTGAAGCCAT
>NW_018164448.1:2534089-2538521 GCF_001263595.1 Phalaenopsis equestris
GGTTACCCCCCCAGCTTAGCCGCAGAATCAGTACCAAGCATAGGATTAGTCAATGTTCTTTATGTCTGGACCAAAGGGTAAAGAATAGGTATGCTCCTATTTGACACAATATAAATTGAACTAATTCATTTTATCCATTCACTATGATTTCTTGGCAAGGAGAAAGATGTTTTCTTATATATTGAATATCACATCTAAACGTTATTCCCTATAATTAGTTATTATCCAAATTATCTACTTATTTCAATTACCTATTAGTGACAGATAAGCAACTTGAACGTCGTTGTAGTTGAAGTATTACTTTTTATTAAATCTTAGTCTGTAGTATTTTATTTCTCCCTCTGGGATCGATATCTAGGACTACATTAGAGCCCTATATTACTTGAGTGATACGTATACTTGCGTTGACAATTCGACTTTAACATTATTGAATATTATATTTATACATCTTTATTAAATCAAACATATATATATAAAGTCGCAGTCAAGTTTTTGGCATTGTTGCTGGAATTTAAATCTTCTAGTTACGTCATCAAATTCTTATAATTGTTGACTTACAAAAAAGGTCGGTCACATAACACATGATTATTAATAAAATAAAAACTGAATAATAAGTAAAAAACATATAACACATAAATATGCGACAGACAGATAAACAAAATTGTTGTAAGAAACAACTACTAAAACCAAAAACACAAAAATATGCAATAAATTAAAATATGATATTCAACAAAAGGCACAATAAACTTACTCATCTTACTCGACATCATCTGAAGAGTGACTGGAGGATGTAGTCGTGATCTCTTCTTCAAACACATAATCAAAAAAAGGGTCGATGGTGGTGTCAAATCTAATGACTCTTTCGTGTACTCTTCTTCCACAAATTAGTAGAAGTGAAATGTTGTTGTCTCTTACAGTAAATATGCTTCACATGTTGATCATTTTAGTCAGGTCTTATTCTTCATAGTTATCTTTGATTTATTCAAAAATCTAAAAAATAAATGTTGCTCAGTACAAATTACCAGTGTTCTTTATAAATGAGTAATTGACTATCTAATTCCAATGTAATTATCTCTCAAATGGATACATCCAACGGTACTGTACAGGACCTCTAGTTAATGCCTCGTGGGGTAAATGTATGGTGAGATACATCATCGAGTCGAAGAAACATTGCAGAAATATTCTGAGGTATCTGAAGGGTCCATTTGATGTTGACTTGATATTTAAGATGCAGTTATCTTTTGCAGATTTGTGTACATACTACATTGACTCAGTTATGTAGGTGATATGTATAGACGGAGATCTATGACGGGCTATTTATTCACATTGGCGGGAGGTCCACTCAGTTGGAGGTCATTTCTTGATTCTACAATTATTTTATCTACTATTGAGGCTTAGTATACTGCACTTGCGGAGGCGATGAAAGATGTAATATAGATGTAGGGTCTATTAGATGACTTGAGAGTTGATCAGGAGTCTCTGAGGGTGTTCTGTGATAGTCAGAGTGTAATATTCTTGGCGAAAAATCAAACTCATCATGCTCGTATCAAACACATTGATTTGAGGTACCAATCCGTTCAAGATTTGATTGAAGAAAGCAAAGTTCTGTTGAAGAACATAAATACAAAGAAAAATCTAGTGGACATACTCATGAATGTACTACCAGTCCAAAATTTCACCTATTGCAAGATTTAGGTGAACACTCGAGCGTAGGACTGATTGCCCGGTCAGACATTTTGAATAACTCTCTTCCGGAGGGGGGTACGAATGAACCATCTTGATGCAGCTGATTTGGAGTTGGAGCTAGTTGGAGATTGTTGTATTTAATGGATTTTATTTTAATTGATTTATTTCTTTGTATGCATAATCCTCTTCTATGTAAAGGATATAAAACTCATGTGAAAGAGATTATATGATGTTGAGAAGTGTTGAGTTGTATCCCCAAGTTGTTTTTGTCTCTCTCCATCTGATACAAGTGGAGTCTCTCTCCCCGTGGACTTAGACAAATCCATTAAACAACAAACCAAGTAAATCTTTGTGTTTGATTATTGTTGTGTGAATTTTCTACACTTTTGCATTGTTTTCACATAGCAATACATCTACTTGTTTCCCTAAATATCATCAACAATATTATTTCTCTACTGACCATCATCATCATCACCACTTAAATTAATTTATTCAATATCCCTATAAAAATATTTTTAGCAATATCAAATATAATTTATTTACAATCAAAATATAAATAATATAAAAACAGCAAAAAAAAAAATGATCCACAACAAATAAACAAAAAAAGCAATACAAGAAAGAAAATACATGAAATTCTTATTGGCTTATAAATTCATTAAAAGCATCTAGCACAAAATAGAATCATTCAAACTAAACCATTAAAAAATGAAGGAAGCTAAGAAGCCGACAGAAGTGCACCTTCCACCATATCGGCATAAAATCTAAAGAAATCATAATCCATATCAGATTCCAAATTTACAGTGCCCTCCAAAATCTTTACAACCGTGGACATTTTTGGCCTTCTTTTACTATCACTCTGCAAACACCACACTGCAACTCTCATCATCTTCTTCATCTCTTCTTCACCATGCAACTCTATATCCCCATTGCTTCCCTTAAACAATCCAGGCAATAAATCAGCCTTCAATTCATGTAATTGAGCAATTAACTGAACAGCTTCTTCAGACTGAGATGGATCCAAATTCTTTCTTCCACTCATAATTTCTACAATCACCACACCAAAGCTATAAACATCAGCCTTCTCTGTAATGATCGAAGTCAGCCATTCTGGAGCCAAGTAACCAGGCGTCCCCCTCATTCTAGTCATCACTTCACTCTCTTCTCTGTCAATCAGCTTTGAAAGCCCGAAATCTGCAACCTTTGCGTTGAATTTTGAATCCAGGAGAATGTTTTGTGGCTTTATATCGAGATGCGCGATTCTCTGTCTGCATTCTTCATGGAGATAGCAGAGTCCTTTGGCTATATCAAGGATTATCTTTCTTCTGGTTTGCCATGAGAGGAGAGCTTCTGGTTCCACTTTGAATATCCATTGATCAAGCGAGCCATGGGGCATGAACTCGTAAACCAGAAGTCTGTAGGAGTTCTCTGCGCAGAAACCAATCAGTTGGACCAGATTGATGTGATGAATGCTTCCAATGGTTTCTACTTCAGCGAAGAACTCCTTCTTCCCCTGACCAACGCCTTCAAGCTTCTTCACTGCAACTTTGGTTCCATTTCTTAATGTTCCTTGGAACACGGATCCAAATCCTCCCTGTCCAATCTTTGTTTTAAAGCCTTCTGTCAGAAGCTGAAGCTCTTCGAAAGAGAATCGGGTTAGTGATGAAGCCATTAGATCGAACTGGTCAGCTTCTGGATATGTTCTGGTTTTGGAGCGCTTGAGAAAAGAGAAAACAATGATGGAAGTTGATAGTAGGATTAACCCCAGGGCTGTCGTCAAAACAGAGATGAGAACAAGATTTGATTTTGACGGCGGAGGAGAAGATGCTGATGCGATCTGAACCTTGATATATGCTGCTGAATTGTAGCTGGACGATGAAGAGTTCTTCAAGGAGAAGATCTCCGTAGGGAGATAACAGTCTCCATGAAGAGAATCTTGTCCGTGCTTAAAAAGAGCAGCTTTGCAGGAGCAATTCATCAAACAAGCCTGCTTGCAGGTTTCTTCATCTGTTCCACGAAGAGCGGCGGCATCTGGATCGATGTAGTTGAAATAGGAGATGTTGCCCAAAGGTAAAAGGCGATGATTTTCGCTCGAATTACAAGAAATTGGATTCACAGGAGAGCAGCCGGGATTGACCTGACCCCAACTGATTGGCTGGAAGAAACTGGAGTCTCCATTACTAGAATTTACAGGGCAACTGCACTGCCCGTCGGAACAGATCCCATACTGACCACAAACCATGGGGTAATCACAGTAATTCAATCGATAATTCGAGTAATCCTGCAAGATTGTTACTCCTGGTATTGAGTTGATTCCGATCCCATAAATCTTCAAATGCCCATCAAACTCCAATCTGATAAACTGAATCGCCCAACTCTCTGAATTCGCAACAACTGCCGCAGAGCGACCAGGCCATTCAAGTGCGCCGTTTTCGAAGCTAAGATTAGAAGAAGATGGAGCTGAAGAAGCCTGGAAGTCTAGAATCTTAGCGTAAAGTTGGGGAGGGTTGGAGTCAACGTAGGCATAAAAACCTTCATCTTTGAGAGAAATGAAGAACCTACCCTGCGCCGCGCTGACTTTAGATGAATTGGAAATAAGGCTTCTCTCCTTCCCATGATTCAAAATCTGCCCGTTGAGCAAAGTATCCGTTGGGTTTTCAAAGGACGACCAAACAGACCTGTTGTTGCGGTCGAGGAGAACAAGGTTGCCGGAGTAAGTGAGGTTCAGGGACGAAACAGAGCGGTT
>NW_018164448.1:2538531-2561302 GCF_001263595.1 Phalaenopsis equestris
TCTGTATTTGTCGACCAGACGAAACTTCCGTCTGCGTCAAGGAGGATCAAGTTTCCATCTTTGGTGAAGTGGAGGGTTGCGTTCTCTCCAACGACGTGGTTGCGGTTGGCAGACCAGAGAACGGGCGGGATCATCTCCGGTTTATCCATGACTTCTGAGTCGGAGCTGGTGTTGACGACGAAGATGGAGAAGAGGAAGCCGCCATTAGTGCAAGGAGCGGGGCAGAAGAAGCCGGCGGCGAAGCAGGGGCCAACGGCGCCGCGCAGGAGGATGGTGCGTATCTTAGAGCCATCGTAGTAGATGGCCATGTCGCGCACTAGGGGCTGGGAGTTGATCCAGGTGGTGTTGGGGATGGCCGTGGGGTAGTCGTAGAGTGCTTGGGCGTGGAACGGGAGGAAGAAGATGGTGAAAAGGAAGGAGGAGAGAGTGAGATGAGTTGGCGACATGGCTGATGAGAGAGGGAGAGAGGGAGAGAGGGAGAGATGGTGATGCTTCAATGGCGGGCAAATGTTCTGGCGTTGGGTTTGTTGGTGCTGGGGAAGATGACCAGTTCCAACGGCTTTTTCTTTTAAATATTTAATTTTAAGCTCTTATCCTTCTGATTTTCAAATGGGCCTGTTTTGAATATGGATTATATTTCTTTCTATTCAAGCAAGATTCTATCTTTCGGCCTGCAAAAACATGATAAATTATTAAATTGCATGATTGAATTTAATTTTATATGATAATTGAAAAAGCTTTGGATAATTTTGTAATGTTAGATGATGGTATTGGGATTATAACTATTGGATAATTTTGTAATGTTAGATGATGGTATTGGGAATTATAATAGATCACAAAATTTAATTAGATTATGGTGGTCATCATTTAGTAGTTAGGTAAACATTTAGAGTTTCTTATATATATACATATATATATATATATATGAAGAGTATTATTTTGTCGAGCACACAAAAAAAGGTGTTTGTGTTTGACTCGTTAACTTAGCGAATAAATTGAACACGAGTTATTCATGAACAATGAGCCGTTTTGATAGCCCTACTTACATGCAGTAGCAAGATTTTATATTGATTTGAACTATTGAATTGGGGTTGGAGGACGTAAAATTGGAAGCTTAATTAAATTTAGAGGGGGTCTATAGAAATCTTAGTAGCTTCCCAATGAACTTAAATAAAATCTCATTAAAATTCACAAAATTAACAAATTACAAATTAGATACAAAATTAGAATTTAAAATTTCAACTTTGCCACCGAAGGTAATCTTGTAAGATTAAGTGAAATATTTGTGCATAAGATAATGATAAATTTTTCACGCGCATACATTTAAAATTCAAAAAAAAAAAAATTCAGAATTTAATAGTCCGAGAATGTTTCGCCATTAAGAAAATTAAATTACTTAAAAAATTTATGGACTTATTTTAAAGTTCGGAAAAATATTACATCAAGACTCCTGACGTAGAGCTACGTTCGAAATCCACTGATATACAGACACGTGGCTTCAAGAAAACGCGTGTGTTTTCCTGTAATTCGGCCATGTAACTTAGAAGAATATTCCTCTTGTGTTATTATATGTTATTCATGTGTTATTATGGTGATATTGATGTGTTATTGTGTTATTATAACACCGGGAATATTCTCATAACATAATAACACATGAATACCACTAAAATAACACCTGAATAATGTGGAATAACACGAAAGGAATATTCCTCTGCGCTAAAATGATTTTTCTTTTTATTTTTCTGTCACCTCCACGTGTCAACATATTAGTGGACTCCAAACATAACTCTACGTTATAAGTCTTTATGTAATATTTTTCCTTAAAGTCCGGCCTCATTTGAGAATATTTAATTTTAATAAGCTCTTATTCTTGTGATTTTTCAATGGGCCTGTTTTGAATATGCTTCCGCTTTCTTCTATTCAAGTAATATTCTATTTTTTGGCTTGCTAAAACATCATAAATTATTAAATTATAAGACTAAATTTAATTTTTAATGATTAGTGAAAAAGTAATTTTGTAATATTGGATGACAATCAAGATGAGTGAGCGGAAATGGTTAGAACGGATAGTTGCTGCTAAATGACATCATTAAATTACTATTATAGTTTTATCAAATATGCTTCCAACTTCTCTCCTCTTTGAAATATTGATTATAGGATATATTTGATGTGATACAAAACCCTCTGTTCGCTAATGTTGATGTAAATTGGTTCGCATAGACAAACTTCACATCAGGCCTATAAGGTCCCTTTCAACGAAGCAACCCAAGGCTAAAGATAAGAAAGAATCCTTTGGCTAGGTTGGGTCTTAATCTAAGCCTTTGGATAAAAAATTAAAATTATATTATACATTTATAAAAAAATACATTCAACATTTTATCAATATCAAACAAATCTCAATCTTCATTTCTTCAAATTCCCTTTTAAGAAAAATGAATTTATATTTCTTAACTACAAACCATTATCTCACATTCTCTTCTCAAATTATCTCCATCTCTCTCTCTCTCTCTCTCTCTCTCTCTCTCTCTCTCTCTCTGTGGGAATGTGTTTTGTATGTAGGTATGAAAGTTTTGGCGTTAGATATGTGAACTTAAAAATACATAAGAATTGTGTTAAATATGAAAGTTTAGGTGTTAGAAGAAATCATAATATCTCATTAAGAAAAAAAAATAGTCATGCCTCAAGTGGTTGATTTGGCTCAATAACAGAAGAATCGACTATCGAGTAATATACATGTAAATCTTACATGTTAACTCTGAGGGAAAATAGAGCTAAGGGGAAAAAAGCTTTAGAAAAACCAAAGCGCGATAATAATGAAATAGAAAAAAAATGAGAAACAACAATGACAAGAAAATGAAAATGAGCTCAGAACTTTCCTGACGAAAATGCACTAAAATATCTTTCAAACACTATAAATATTTTCCATCAAACATTTATAAGTTTGGTTAAATTTTAAAGAAAAGACTAGAAAATATCATTGTTCAATAAAACAACATCTTACAAATAGAGAAAGATCAATAGATACTTAAACAAATCAGGAAATATGACAAAACGGGAAAAATCCAATAACTATGGAAAAAAAAAAACAATAAAAATTAAACAGAAAGCTAGTATAATCTCCAATTTGGCTATAGCCAAATTAATGAATTAAGAGGAAAAAACAAACAACACCAATAAAGAACAAAAAAAAAGAACCAAATGTCCAAAACCACAACAAAAAACAACAATGAAGCCTTATGAGAATTCTTAAGCCAACAACTTATAGCCAACATCCAAAAGGGAGCATTGCTTACTATAGAAATTTATGAAGTCTATAAATCTATTATATAAAAGGAGACTTAGCAGTAGAATGAGGTAGAAAGTGTTATCAAGGCAAACAAATATGCTTTTAAACCAAAAAAAAAACAATTAACTTCTGATTCTCTGATACTTCTTATAATGACTATGAGCTAATTTTTTTATAATTTTTTTATGAAGATGGATATAAGCAAGGAAAAGATTACATCATAGTCTCTTTAATAATCAACTTTAGCATAGATGATCAACTTAGATATCATCACAGTCTCTTTAATAATCATAATCTTCTATATAATTGCACAAGATTATATCATACCAGTTGTAGAATAGCTGCAAAGCAGCATTCCATAAATAAATATGTTAAAAGTATAGCAAAATGCAAAATGATATTAGAACAATAGCTTCTAAAATGGTGGTTTTGAATGCACAATATAAAGATTTTCCACATATTTCCTACATCAATCAACATGGATAAATGTCGTAAAGTGGCAACTCCCGATTATTTTTAGGAAATTTTACTTTAAAATTTTCAAATTCACATTTTCCAAGGTTTTAAAAAGCCAGACTAACATACTAAAAAGAAGGGAATTTGCATTGAAAGCCCAGACAGCTCCTCACTAGGGCTGTCAATACGGCTCGTTCTTCGCGAACAGCTCGTGTTCGGCTCGTTAAGAAGCCCATATTAGGTTCGCGAACAGCTCGTGTTCGGCTCGTTAAGAAGCCTATATTATTAGGCTCGTTCGCTAAGTTAATGAGCCAAACACGAACAAAATTTTTTTGTTCGACTCGTTTTGACTCGAAATACTACTAATCAATTTTATATATATATATATATATAAATCTTTGATGAGTTGTATTTTTAAAAAAATTAATTGACTACGAGACTACAAAGATTTATAATCAATTAAAAGTATTAATTAAGAAAATAAAATAAACATTATTAAATTAGATTCAAATGATGTTTTAATATAAACAAAAATTTTTAAATCTTGCCCAAATCTTTAATATTTTATGGCTACACAATTAGGGTTGTCCAAACAACTCTTTGTTCGTGAACGGCTGACAACTCGTGTTCGGCTCGTTAAGCAAACGAGTCGAACACGAACATACTTTTTGAACTCGAAATATAAATGAGCCGAACACGAGCTGAGTCTGGGCCCGCTTGTGCTCGGCTCGTTTACACCCCTACACCTCACTGCATATGACAAAAACAGAAACCACACGAGCTTATCATTCATAGAAAAACAAATAAAAGGAATAGACTCAAAAAGAATATTTAGAACAGCATAGCAAACTTCAGAACAAAAATCAGAAACAATCACAATCCAATCCAACAATTATGAATCGGCTCAAAAAGACAAAAAGAAAAGAGATTACAACCCCACTTACTAAAATCATGATTAACCCAAAATGATTGAATTATCATGAATCTTTGTTTAGCATTATTGCTCATATCAAAAGTAGTAATGATAAAATCCTTTAGCTAAAAACACTAACAATAAGTTTGCATGCACGTTTAAGGAAAGCAAAAAAAGAAACCTAATCTCTAAAATATAACATCGTTAGAACTTAGAAGCCATCAAGAACTTAAGAGAAAACATCATTGAAAATAGCCTAATCTCTAAACGACTAACCATCAAGAGGGAGTCAAACTAGAGAAAGCGAGTAACCCTAGAAAGCTGCAATACTTTCTTTCCCTCGAGACGGCAAGGAAACGATAGTGGATTTCTCAGGATGGAACGGACATAAATGAGAACTTGACGTCTTGCGGTCTCACATATTCACACTTTCGTCCTCGCCCGGCCTATCAACTTCGGGATAGAACCATAGAAATGAAAAAAGAAACAAAAAGGGTGAACAAAATTGTGAACCAATAATTTTAGGGTTAGTTTATTTTAAGCTTATATGGTAACAAGTAGTTTAATAGGAATATAATTTAGTATTTTAGATTGATCGAATGATTGAGATCAATTTCAGATAATTTATAATTAAAAATTCTTTTTTGTAATACTTTAATAAATTTTATATTTAAAATTTTCCTATTAAATATATCATAAAAGTTTAATATAAAAAATTTTATAATTATATTAATTTGTAATCATTTATTTATTTCAAACCAAAGCGAACCGAACACAATTGAACAACTTCCTATTCGTGTTCGGGCCGTTTATAATTCGAACTAAAAAACTTGTTCGGGTTTGGTTCGCTTGTTTGACGAACGAATTGAACACGAACTACTTACTGAGCCAAACATGAGCTGTTCGCGAATGATAAGTGCAAATATAAGAAAATTGCATTATGTATATCTTATCTATAACACAAAAATGTTATAAAGTGCAACTATGACAATTTGGCTGAAAGATATGTAAATACATAAGATTTGTGTGGCATGCATGTAAATTTTTCATGAATAAATTGACAGCATTTCAGTAGATCTTTCAGGTTAGTTTAACCTTAATGCATTGGCAAAAACAGCACTCTTCTGCATAAGACTAATAAAGATGACAATCAAGCAATAAACACATAAAATAATGTAAAAGTAAAGCAACTTAAAAAAACAACAAAAAAGAGGAAATTTTACATATATACCACTCGATTCTCATGTATTTACATACCAAACACATATATTTCAACCTTTACATAAATGCCACCTTACCAATTGGAGTTGCATAAATGTAAAAAAATAAAGTTTAGACGTTATATAGGTAAATACATAAGAATTGAGAGGAATTTATGTAAACGTCCAAAAGTAAAAAATAGAAGAAGAAAAACATACAAAAAAATGTATATTAGAACAATAATCATACAACGGTAAGTTAAATGTATGATTTAACAAACCAGATAACAAGAATTTACAGGTTCAAACAAAGCAGTAGAAGTTTTGTGGGCATTTTTATAATAAATGCAAAGCCTGGACAATTCATAATTACACATATCATCATCAAAGTTAGAATTTTAGAAACGGAAAGAAGAATCTGCGCCATACTTGTGGTTCATGTTATAGTGATCAAAACTCTGTTCGCCATTGTACTCCTTCTGCTTGCTTTCAACACCTTTTGTCTCTGCTCCGAAACCCACTTCTCCATCTTTTTCACGGTGGCGGTGCCGAGTTCGATCTTTGTGGATCTTGGAACTGATCTGAGATGTGTCGGCGGTGTAGAAATCGGTGTAATCTGGCCGCTTTGTCGACCGGTGCTTGCTTGGGAGCGAAGAATCCTTGTGCTTGGATTGCTTGCTGCTCTTCTGGTGCCTGATGGAAGAATCAGGATTGATATTTGAGGAGGTTAGTGTCTCCGCCTTGGTTGAAGGGTTTGATTGCTTCGGAGGGAGGGGTGGATCTGGTTTGTCGTCGGGTATGATTAGATTGTCTTCGAGTGGAGTCGGAGTTTTTCGTCGGGGTAGGAGACTTTGGGGGAAGAAGATGAGGTTTAGAAGGGAATTACTAATGGCTTCTATGGCAAATTTAGAAAGATCAGAGATCAGTCTTCCTGGAGATGGCCAACCTGCGTCTGTTTCTTCCTTTAGGGATTCCACAACCAAAGAAGGTTTGTTCAGTGATGAGTGATTTTGTTGGTTTGACATTGTTGATTGTTTCTGGAGATATCAGAAGATTAAAAAATTTTAAAAAAAAAGGAGATTTACAAAAATAACCCTCAATTCTCATGCATTTATATAATCTAAACGCTAAACTTTAATTTTCAAACATGTCATTTTATTCATGTATGAAAATGTGTATTTCACTTTTTAAAAGTTAAATGATGGTATGTTTGATGTGATAAGAGTGATTTGGACGGTGTAAATGTAAAATGTAAAGTTTAGGTGTTATATATATAAATACATAAGAATTTGGTGTATTTCACTTTTTAGAAGTTAAAATAATGGTATTTTTGATGTAATATGAATGATTTTGGCGGTATAAATGTAAAATGTAAAGTTTAGGTGTTCGCTATATATATACACATTAATTGGGTGTATATCACTTTTTAAAAGTTAAAATGATAGTATTTTTGATGTGATATGAATGATTTGGGTGGTATAAATATAAATTACATAAGCATTGGGTGGTATAAATGTAATATTACATGAGCAATGGGTGACATGCATGTAAATGCACCCAAAAAATAATAATAAATCAGTAAATCAACATCATTAACATCAAAAGTTTTCTCCAAATCATCTATGATCAGCATATTGAATCGTCATTTATTTGTCTCTCATTATTAGTGTTTCGTAAGGTGTTAAACTTATCCTTCACAAATCTTTTCAAGCAGTTTTTATCCTTCCTTCATAACATTTCGACCCAAATTTTATCTAATTATCTAAGGACGTAATTTCCCGAAGATATTTAAATCATCCAAATTTATTTTTTGTTATCTTATCTTTTAATAAATGTCATTCCCCCCCCTAGAAAAATTTACATACATACCAAACAATTCTTTATATGTATTTACATATCTAACACCCTAACTTTTATATTTATACTTATATCACAGATGATAATTTATGCATCAAAATGTGTATTTCACTTTTAAAAAGTAGGTGCTGGTGGTATTTTGGATGTGAGATTAAAGATTTGAGTACTATGCATGTAAATATGAAAATTTGGGTTTTAAGTATGCAAAGAATTGTGTGGTATGTATGCAAATGCCCCCATATTTAATGAATTTTACTCCCATTATATTAAAATGATATTCCTTCAGTTTCAGCACCCTGTAATTATGACAAGAGTAACCTATGAGACTTACAACCTTATAGAAAAGGGAACTTCCGAATCCATGTTGAAGGAAACATGAAATGTAGCCTGCCAATATTGCACCAGCCACCATGATAATGTCTGCTTAGGAAGACAAAATTTAAGCAATTGCTAAATAGAAAAACATGTATTCAGCATTACAAATGCGGAATAAATTAAAAAAGGGTCATTTACCTACATACCCACACAATTCTTAGGTGCTTACATATCTAACACCAAAATTTTCATATTTATATTTATGACACTCAACTTCAACATCACATAAAAAATACCACCTTATTACCTTTTTAAACAAGAAATACACATTTTCATGCATATTGCACCAAATTGTTATAAGCGTAAATATCAAACTTTATGTGTTAGCTATGTGAATTCATAAGAAGTGTGTAGTATGTATGTAGAAATAACATCAAAAAAAAAATCAAAATAAGAATAGTTGGACTATGTTTACTTCGTGGTTTTACAATGTTGAGATGAATAAAAACAGTATATTTCATGTTAAAATAATATTTATTTCATATGTAAATTCATATGTTCATGAAAACAGTGCAAAATGGTGCTTTTGGAGGCATATTTATCATCAAAATAAACACAACATTTAGAAAGTTAACTGAGGAGAAAAAATGAAACCTTCTACGCAACATCCAAGGTTATTTTCAGCTAGATGCCACACAAGAAGCTGAGCCATTCAAAACCTAAAAGCTTGACATACACTATTATTGCTTTTTAATAGGATGATTTACATACATACCAATCAATTCCTATGTATTTACAAATCTATCACCTAAGCATTGATTTTTACATACATGCCACCTTACGTATGCATTAAAGTGTGTATTTTGTTCCTTAAAAGTTAAAATGATTGTATTTTTTATGTGATGTGAAAGATTTGAGAGGGATAAATGTAAAAAGTAAAGCTTGGGAAGTAAACATGTAAATACATAAAGAATTAGGTGGTATGTATATAAATACCCTTTTTAAAAACTGATTGAAAATATTCAACAACAGAAATTTATATCCTGTTCAAATTATATGTGATACAATTCTAACAATTCACCGAGTTTGGAATGACGTAATTAAGAATCTCAAGATTTATGCTTCCAAACTTAACGGTAACAAAACAAAGATTCTTATAAATTAGTGCCAATTATATCACCTTCAGATCAATGGTGATCCCTCAATCTAACATCAATGCCTCAACTCGAATCAACAGTCCAATTCAAATCATCGACAACACCAATCTCAAAGACATCTGAATGCTATCATCTGCTCAAAAATAATTATAAATACCCCTAAAAGAAAATGTAATGATTCATTCCGAAACTAAACAGCCCAATCCTATGGGAAAAATGATTTATTATAAAGAGATTCATTCCAAATTGTTTGAAGTCCAAGAAGAATGGTTATTGAAAACGTTCTTCTGAAAATTACTCTGTTAGCAGAATACTATATATAAGTTTCAAGCCAAATTAAATCTATTTATATCTCATTTGAATACCCGCTCCCAAGGACTAACAGAAAATGTGTATAAAAGAGACCTACAAGAAAATAAAAGTGAAAGTAAAATATCTCGAGCAATCATTATTCAAAAAGACACTTTACAACCTCCATTGTTTTTTCCAAATTAAAACCTTTTTTAGGTATCAAACTCAATTAGTGTAGGCACCACAAATCTTTTCTTCCTTGAAATTAGAACTTCTTTAGAAGTTTTTGAATCCAATTAAGGCCTCCTTATGACAAGAATTGATGGTGCAGACCATCCGATTACCTTCCAATCACTGCTTTCTTTAATAACCAGCTTTAAAAATAAATAAACAAATAAATCATAATAATAATAACAATTTACCCATGACAGCATCATTTAGAGAAGTGTCACTTATGTGAAATCAAACGATGATTTATACTCTTGTTTTGACTTAAATCGAACGAGAGAGAGGAAAAGAGCGAGACTTGGAGAAAAGGAGGAGGAGAAGAAGAAGAAAAAGAAGCAATGGCAAGCAGAAGAGGAAGATTTGTCTGCGAGGAACGAAGCCGAGAGAGGAGATGTTGACCAAGCGAAAGCGAAAATGCAACTTTTATCGAGTGAAAACAACGTGAAAGCGTAGAAATTCACACAATAACAATCAAACACAAAGATTTATGTGGTTCCGCGTTAAATCAATTGGTCTACGTTCACGGGGAGGGAGATTCCACCAGCACTGGATGGGGAGAAACAAAAACAACTTAGAGTTACAATTCAAAACTTCTCATCATACTCCTCTCATAAGCCCTAAGTCTTTTTTGTATAGAGAAGACTTGGAGCATATAAAGAAAGAAATAAAAAAAAGAAACAAATCAAATAAAATAAACTCATTAAATAAAAGCTACAAATACAACAATCCCCACATCACTTCTTACTCTAGATCATTGAGAGATGACCGACTGAGCTCAAACTCCAAATCAACTGCACTAAGATGATTTTCTATTGATCCTGAAACTGCTTATATGCAACAATATAACAATAATTCTGATTATATTTTTCACTTATATTTCTTTATTTCGCAACAAAATAAAAAATTTGATCTTGAAGAAAAATAAGAATTTAACTTTTAATTTATATATATTAGGATACTATGCAACTATACGTATCGCTATCAAGTAATATAGGACTTTTTTATTAAGACCTGAATATCGAACCCACATGGAAGATAAAGATATGCAATATGCACTTTTTGGAAAACTTTCTATTTTTAAAAAGACAATTATTTAAACTAAAGATGTTTTCACAGTAAAGAAAGTTTAAATATTTTTGGTAATTTTACTATTTTGACAAAAACAGAACAAACTTAAAAGGATAACTTGAGTTTTTGTAGAAGAAAAACACTAAATATGAAAATATTTTTCTCCTTATCATGAATCAGTAATAAGTATAGTATTCTGTTGTGGACGTATGCATATTGTGGTGTGTCAAATAGGATCAATAATATTTTTTACTCTTACTAGAGATGTTATAAAGAACATTGGCTAATTTAAAGTTTGAATAGTTCTGAAGACCGGCTAGGCAGGGAAGATACTAGCTCTCACTCTAGAGTTCTCTCGATTCCCTCCACCTAAGGGCTAACATCTCGTATCAGAATCTAAAACAATAAATCAAGTTGGGGGCTTTAACCTGTCACTTTAAAGTACTCTAACTCTACACCCTTCAATGAATATTTCCCTATTTATTTACACTTAATCATATAAACCACATTCTCATTCATACAACCTCATGTGATTCTTTCTAATTGTTGACTGAGACAATATCAGTCCGGTTCTTACATGTTCTCACAACAAATTTTAACATCTGGATTGGTCAAATCAAAAAATAAATGAAATACATGAATTTAAATCATCACAACTTCTTCCAATATTAAAGATCAATACTCTCCACAACTTTCATCCAACACTTAATTACTTATCATTTTAAGAAGAAAGATAAAGAAAACTACTCAAAATCCATGGAGAAAATAAAACCACACTTTAGTTTAAAAGTAGAAATCATTGTCAAACCAACAACAAGTCTCAATTAAAACCAAAAGTAGTTTACTTATCTCAAGTCTAACTTATCTCAAGTCTTACACCAAACTCTTGAAGTTCCTTTAAATCTCTTCTCTTTTACAACACTTTCAATATAAAATTAAAATAAAAAATGATAAATATGTGGTACCTGGAAATCTCTCCAACTAACTTCCCAATTTCAGAACTTTCAAAACTATCTCAGTACTTTCTGAACCATTTTCAAAGTCTCAATCTTCCTTCTTTTATAATTCTCCAAAAGGCGTTTTGGTATCTCTTCAAAATGTGTCTTGATTCAATGTCTTTCCTCAAGAGATGCATCCTTTCACAATAATTTTCATCTATGGTGATCGTAACCACTTATTAAGCCAATAGGTGCCTCAAAAACCTCTTCAAAATTCGCAAAAACCGAATTTACTATCCAATAACTGTCACTGGCGCTTAAGCACAAGGCCTCTGACGCTTAGGCGCGACCTTCTCTATTTAACTGACGCTTAAGCGTCGGATCTAGGGCTTAGGCGTCAAAACACTTTTGCACATTTTTCACCTATTTGCTCCAAATTTGATCATTTTTCACTCTTTTAAGCATTTTTCACATTTTTACATTTACCTGAAAGAAAAACACAAATATTTTTCATTAAAGTGCAATATCTCAAAAATAGGTATAAAAATGTGTCTAAAAATACAATATATTTTAAGCGTATCATCTATGCACCCTCTCCGGAAAGTTTGAAACCACATGTGGTTCTTCAAAATGCCCTACTTGGCAACAATCATGACCTCAAATGTTCACCAAACTCCTGCAATAGATGAACTTTTGGACTGAAAGTACATTCATGAGTATGTCCGCTAGATTCTTCTTCGTATTTATCTTCTTCAACAGAACCTTGCATTTTTCAATCAAGTCCCGAACAAAGTGATACATCACATCAATATACTTGGTACGAGCATGATGAACTGGATTTGTAGCCAAGAATATCGCACTTTGACTATCATAGAACATCATCAGAGACTCTTGCTTAGCTTCCAAGTAATCCAATAGGTCCTGCACATATATTTCTTTCTTCATCACCTCCGTGACTGCCATGTACTCGACTTCCATAGTAAACAAAGCAACAGTAAATTGAAGAAACGACCTCCAACTGACTGTACCTCATGCCAATGAGAATTAATAACCCATCATAGATCTTCGTTTATTCATATCATCTGCATAGTCTGAGTCAACGTAGCCTACACAAAAATCTGCATCAGATAATTGTCTCTCAAATATCAAGCCAATATCAATTGTACCCTTTAAATACCTTAGAATACTTTTCAAAGCATGTCAATGAGTCCTTTCTGAATCATGCATAAACCTGCTCACAACAACTGATTGTGTAATATATGGTCTAGTGCAAACCATGACAAACATCACACTGCCAAATTCACTAGCATAAGAAAGTGATTACATATCTTTCCTTTCATGTTCATCTCTATGACGCTGATCTAAACTCAATTGAAAGTGAGATGCAATGTGTAGACTCACCCCCTTGCTCGAGTCATCAGCCCCAAATTTCTTTAACACCTTTCTAATATAAGCTCCTTGTGAAATCCAAATCTTTCCAATTGTCTTGTCCCTAGAAATATCCATGCAAAGAATTCCGTGAGACTCACCCAACTTCATTTCAAAATGTTTGGACAGTTAATTATTCAACATATCAACCTCAATCTGATTGGCAGATGCAATCAACATATCATCAACATATAGAAATAAGTAAATGAACTCGTCGTTGGTCAACTTCTTAAAATATGCACAATGATCATACTGTTAATATTTCCAACTGTCTTGTCCCTAAAAATCTCCATGCCAAGAATTCCGCGAGCTTCACCCAACTTCATTTCAAAATGTTTGGACAGTTAATTATTCAACATAACAACCTCAATCTGATTGACAGATGCAATCAACATATCATCAACATATAGAAATAAGTAAATGAACTCGTCGTTGGTAAACTTCTTAAAATATGCACAATGATCATACTGGCTCTTTGTGAACTTCTATTCACTCATGAACTGATCAAATTTTTTATATAATTGTCGTGACGACTACTTCAACCTATATAAAGACTTGTCCAGTTTGCAAACAAAGTCTTTTGATACTCCATATCCAAGCGACTGCAACATATAGATCTCTTGCAATTCTCCGTGTATGAATGCAGTCTTCACATCGAGCTGTTCCAAGAGAATATTCTATGCTACAAGGGCTGAGGGAACACGGATTGAGGGATGCTTTGTCCCTGGGGAGAACACTTCGTCATATTTTATCCCTTTCAATGTGCAACACCTTTTGCCACTAATATTCTCTTGTATTGCACATCAACTCCATGAGATCCTTCTTTGCATACACTCATTTGCACCTGATTGTTTTCTTTCCTGGAGGAAGCTTCACTAACCTTGAAGTATCGTTCTTCCAAAGAAACTCCATCTCTTCATCAATTGCCGCTCTCCAAAAAACACAATTTGGGCTCTCTACCATTTCTTTGTAGTGACAATAATTTTTGCCTGTGTGACTGAAAGGGAAAATGAAATGTTATCCCTCAACCAAGCTGGTTTTGGGACATTCTGGAGCCTAATTCTGCTCTTAGCAATAGATTTCTAAGCAAAAATCTCAACTTCATCATCCTCTTTCACCACCTCCCGAGTATTATTAACAGGTACCTCCTGAGCTGCAACTGAATCAGTTATCTGAGTCGGAGTGGATAAAATCTGTGGAACAAATGAAGATGCATCAAACTCCAACTTCTATTGAATATCTATGGTCCCAGTAGAACTCTTTATCTGCTTTGAGTCTCGATTTTTCAACAAGTTATCTCGTCGAATATAACATCCCTGCTAATTACAATCTTTCTTTCTGATGGATCATACAGTTTGAAGCCCTTGACTCCACGCCTGAAGCTAATGAAGATTGTCTTCTTTACTCATGATTCCAATTTGTCATTCAGCACATGATAGTAAGTTGGGCACCCAAACACTCTCATGTGCTCATAATCCCTAGTAGGATATCCTGACCAAATCTCCTTTAGGGTCTTCTTCCCAATAGTTGCAGAAGGCAAACGGTTCACCAAGTGACATACATATTCGATGGCATCGGCCCAATAGATTCTATCCAACCCAGCATTGGGTGACATACAACGAACTTTCTCCACCAAAGTCTGATTCATCATCTCTGCTACATCATTTTGTCGCGGCGTCTCTCGAACAGTGAAGTAGTGCTCTATCTCAGCTCTCTGGCACTCTTGCAAGTGCGCATCCTAAGTATATTCGCTCTCATTGTCTGATCTGATACACCAAATCTTTTTACCAGCCTGAGTTTCAATCCACATCTTCCAAGTTATGAAAATCTCCAGCACTTCGTTTTTGCGCTTTATAGTGTACACCCAAATATATTTGAAGTAATCATCAATAAAAGAGGCAGTATCTTCGTCCGTTGAATGATGTTGTATTCGTCGGGTCTCAAACATCTATATGAACATACTCTAAAATACCTTTTGTACTATGAATGATAGTCCCAAAAGATACTCATGTCTTCTTATTACAATGCTCAAAAAAATCAAGTATGTAGGTGCTAGCTCCTTTGATTAATTCTTTTTTCAAATTCTAGAGAGAAGCCTCTCCAGCATGTGCTAGCCGCATATGCCACAACATAGTGGCGTCAGAAGATTTATCAATAAGTAGTTGTTTTTGCCACTGTACTACCCTGAAGATAGTAAAGGTTGTGATGGCGAACGTCATTCATAAAAGTCATTGACATATCCTCAAAACTCCTACCTCAATAAATATCTTGCAGCCCTTGGACTCTAAAGGCCCAACTGACAGTGAATTCTTCTTGATATCTGGAACATATTTAACATTAATTAGCTCCCTCACCGTACCATCATGCATCCTGATAAAAACATTCATTATACCAATAGTACGACATTTTAATCATTGTCAATAGTCACTACACCACTATTCAACTCCTTGTACTTACAGAACCACCCTCAATGGGGACAAATGTGATAGTTAGCACATGTGTCAAGAATCCAACATGAATCATCTCTACAAACTATGAGAAATTACAGATAATAACAGATTTGAATCCGATTCTTCACATCTTTCCATAATGACATTGGCTTTCGCCTCAGATGCAAGTTCATTTCTCTTCTCCTTCAACTTCACATTTTCTTTCTTCCAATATTAATATATAAAGAGAAAACACACTGATTTTTTTCAAGACTGCGCCCACGAGAATTACCCCGCTTTTGAGAAATGTCACTGCTGCCACCTTTCTTTGAAGTGTTTTTCTTTTCAGATCTATCATGTTGGAGTGTAAGTGTCTCAGCTGATTTCATCTTTACTGACTCTGTCCCTTCAGCGGAACTCATGATTCAACACTGCCGTAGTCACTTCTCCATAATTCAAGACCTCATTCTCATGAAACAGTGTCACAGTGAAGTTTTCATACTCATGAAGAAGTAACGAAGGATTTTATCGAGTTGTCACGGTTAGAAGGGTTCACGGTGACTATTATAGTCGTAGGTCGCCTTAGTAAGTATGCACATTTCATTCCCTTACAATATCCATACACTGTCATCTCAGTTGCGGCAGTGTTTATCAGGAAGGTTTGTTTACACGGATTGCTGAAATCGATTATATCGGATAGAGATAAGGTGTTCCACAATCATTTCTGGAAGGAGTCAAGGGACAGTCCTTAAGAGAAGCACCACATATCATCCCCTGAATAATGGGCAGACGAAGACGGTCAACATGAGTGTGAAGACATGCCTACATTGTTTTGTATCTGATACGTCGAAACTATGGACTAAGTGAATTGTGTCGAATATTGGTATAATATTTTGTACCACACCGCAACACAGACCACACCTTTCAAGATATTGTATGGGTGGGATCCACCTCACTTGATACAATATGAGCATAGCACCACACCAATATCCAATGTCGATTAGCACTTGAAGGAGAGTGACAGGATACTAACAAAGCTCAAGGGGAATCTACGAGTGCTCAACAAATCATGAAGAGGAAAGCGAATGAACACAAGATAAGTGCAATTTAAACTAGGGTACATGGTCTACTTGAAATTGAGGCCCAAGAGAAGAAGCGAGAAACTTTCACAGCTATACATTGTACCTTATGACGTGATGACTCGCATCGAAGCAGTGGCTTATCGTTTGAGGTTACCACCATCAACCGCACTACACCCTGTCTTCCATGTATCACAGCTGAGACGTGCGATTGGAGATCATGCACCCTCGTCTACACGACTGTCGACGCTAACGAAGTACTTGGAGGTGATTCTAAAGCCACTAGAGATCGAAGGAGTACGCCAATGAGTAGGGTTAAATTTCCTCAATGGTTTCAGGGAGGAGCTTCGTTGGCCTTGGTGTGCCAAAATCCAGCGGTTGCCTTTCCAGCTAGCTCTAACCGCAATTGCATCGCAAAGGTTCGAACAGAAGGGCAATAGTTTTGGGCGGAATCGAGAGGAGAGAGGAGGGAGGAGGGAGATCTTAAAAGGATTTTGACGGCTACAGAAGCGGGTTGCAGGGTTGAGTGAGGTACCTCTCCTCCATTGGCCTCAATTTACAGAGGGCAGAGTCAATCAATCTAGGAAGGTGCAGCGGGAAGAATAAAAGAAAATGTTTGTGTTTTGTGAAGTTGGTGAGGTAGCGAGCAAGCTAGGGAAGAAATCAACCACGTTAAGGAAAAGGTAAGAATTTTTTTTTATTATTATTCTTATAGTTTAGACAATGATAAATCCAATTCCAAACAAATATATATTTAACTATGTCCCCAAAATAACTATAGCTTCAACAAAATTCCACATCAACCATTCGTGCATGACAAAAAATTTAGACACAAATAGCACTATACTGAGCAGCACTTAAGAATATGTTGGTCTCTACACCCAAGCCAAAAAAGTTGAATAGCCTAAGCTCCATGCATTAGACACTGGTGAGTCTACCTACTCATACGAAGATAAAATAGCATGGATGGAACCACCAGCTAAGGCCCTATAGAAACTAAGCGATCTCAGCAAGCTAATGGCCAACAATACAAATATTGGGTAAAAAATAAATATTAGAGAAAAATTTTTGTCGTGCTCCATATAACCCAGAACTAAAAGTTTTCATTATAATGATATTTAAAAAAAACTTTAAGCGCATTACCAAGTCCTTTCCTTTATTTTTGATGGAACCTATAGAATATCATATTCCTAAACAAATAAGAAGTTATGGGTAATCCTTAATTGAGATTTCCACCCCACTAGCAAAAAGAAATAAACTATGAGGTTTGCATAAAAAAAGGCCTTAAAATCAAAATAAATAAATAAACAAATAAGAGAGAATTTTTTAACATGCCTTCAAACATTCTTACTTTCCTAGCCCACAAAATTTTCAAAAGAACACTTCATATTACCTTGCAAAAATTTAAGTCCTCTTACATAGTCTTCCTTCCAAGCAATAATTTGTTTAAGGAAAATCATTATTTTTAAAGTCATTAAGGGCCTGTTTGGAATAACTTTTTGTCTGTTTTATGTTTCAGACCGTCGCCACAGCTCCATTTGGTGAACTATTTTCTCGTTACTTCTTAGAAATTTATGTGACAGGAAGTTGTTTTTTTCAACCTAACTTACTAAAGTGTGGTGGCTGTAAAAAAGTTGATGTCTGATTTTTTTGAAAAAATATACATTTATAATTCTCAGATGAGTTTTCTATGAAGTCAGTTTGTCTACCACAACTTTACAACCACCTTATTAAAAAGTTAATGTCACCCTCAAATAGACCCTAAATCAAAAGAGCTTTTTTCTATAGAGGAACTATCAAGTTACCTAACAGCTCGCATATGTTGAATCAACAGTGTTCATCAAAAATTTAAGGGTTCTAGAGAAAAGTTATGCTTTTAAGCTCTTATCAATCTAACAACATTTTTGGAATGCACATTGTGCTTCATCTTGATAAAAATATGGAAGATTTACCTACATACCACTCAATTCTTATGTACTTAAATATCTAACAACTAAATTTCAATTTTTACATATATGCCACGTTATCTATGCATGGAAATGTATATTTCATTTTTAAAAAGTTAAAATGGTGGTATTTTTGTTTCTACAAACCTATTTTCTATAATGTGTTGTGAAAGAATTGAGTGATGTAAATGTAAAAAGTAAAGTTTAGGTGTTAGATATGTAAATACATAGGAATTAGGGAGTATGTATGTATATGCCCCTACAAATATCGAATTATTTATCCCTTAGGTTAAAGAAAAAAGATCACTATCATGAGGCCCTCTATAATCACCTTCATTGCTGCAGATTTCTTTTTTTTTAATGGTGAAATATATGTTTATGTAGAGAATTTGCAAGATTTGGATGTTTACTTCAAAACAAAAGTTTCATCATCATATTAGTCCTCGCTTCTATATGTACCAATAGAATAAAACTCCATTTATAGGTTTAGTTTTTACTGTAAATTTATATTTATTTTTATGGTGCAAGTCTTCATTTCATGGTGTAAATTTAAGATTTAATTTATGTTTATTCTTTATTTTTTTTTAATCCATTGATGTTGTTGAGGTTCTCAAGGAAAAGGATATATACATGGTTGAATTAAAAAAAAAAAAATTGCAAAAATTAGAGGAAACAACAATGAAAAAGAGTTACTTAAAAGTATGTTACTTTCATTTCTCTCAATTGAGTATTGATTTTTTGCCAACCGTTGGGTCGCATGAAACAGTACACTAGTACAAGTCAAAAGTTAACTTCAAAGAACAAGATGAGTCATTGATACAGTTGATTAAAAATAAGAAAGATTTACATATATACAACTAAGTTCTTATGTATTTACACATATAGCACCTAAACTTCAATTTTTACATATATACCACCTTACAAGTGCATGAGAAGGAGTATTTCATTTTTTTATAAGTTAAAATAATACTATTTTGGATGTGATGTAAAAGATTTGGGTGGTATAAATGTAAAAAAGTGAAGTTTAGGTGTTAGATATGAAAAAGTAAAAAAGTGAAGTTTAGGTGTTAGATATGTAAATAAATAGGAATCGGGTGGTATGTTGTAAAATAAATTATTTCCCATAACTTCAACTCTAATAATGTTTTCTAATTACAAATACATGCTTCTACAACTAATCACTTGTCAAATGCCTCAAACTATTTCAATTTTATTATCATCTAACTAAACTATTGATATTCAATTGACATGAACCATATTAATTTACATCAATTATTCCTAAAATACTTTCGGTTTGGTTTTATGTTGTCCCTCACAATACAGAGACATGTAATTGGTCCTTCAAGCAGCAAAACAAACATAACAATTGTAGTGATCTAAATACATAGATTTACACATCTAACACCCTAAACTTTAATTTTTACATGTATGAAATGGTTATTTCACTTTTTAAAAGTCAAAATAGTGATATTATTGATGTGATATGAACAATTTGGTAGGTATAAATGTAAAAGGTAAAGTATAGCTGTTAGATATGTAAAGACATAGGAATTGAGCGGTATTTATGTAAAAACCCTGGAATAAAATAACTAAAGTGATTTGGAGAAACCTGACGAAGAAATTGGGTTATACTGGTGATCACAGTCTTCTTGTTGAAGCAAAATCTGCCTTAGAGCGGCATTACCCCTATCAATCACTAACAAGGAGCAAGTTCTTGCAACATAAACAATGTCGAAATCGGCGGAAAACTTCGCATCCTCACTCGGCCCGTCTCTATATCCTGCAACATTCGATTTTCCTCCAGCAATTGTAGTCACTCCTGAAACAATAAAAAGATTCAGATCCACTGATAGAATATTTGAGAATATGAGATGATTAATAGTTCTTGTATTCTATAAATAGTCTCCATTGGAGACATCAATGGAATGAAAACGTGGCAAGTTCTTTCGATCTTGTGTTTCTTATTTCTTCTTCTTTCCCGATCTAATTTCTAGAGTTGTTGGTATCGTCAAATTATCGTTCACCATTCTTTACCAATGTTTCTCTTCTCTAGTACTCTACCACTCATCTTTGGGAGTTGTTGACATCCTCGAATTATCACTTATCAAGATCCAAGAAACAAGAACGGAACTTCAGTTCGAGTCTCAACTAGAGCACCAATTCATACCATCCTGTACTTGAATCTTGATAAACGATAATTCGAGGATGCCCGCAACTCCAAAGAATTGGGTGGGAGAGAAATAGAGAGGAAGAAAAACACAGATTGAGAAGAATAAACAACAATTCGAGGACGGAAGCAACTCCAAAAATTTTAGTGGGAGATCGAGAAAATGAAACACGATAAAGGGACAAACTTATATATTTTCTAGTGAATCAATGTCTCCAATAAGGATTATTTATAGAATACAAAATATTACTAATTCACTAACACTAATTTCTAACTAATTAACTGCATCTATTAACCTCAATACAAAGAATAATCATCTCATATTCTCAATATCTTATCACCATCAGAAATTAACTGCTCTAGAAACAACAAATTTGCTTTCATGGCCGAATTTCAAGCATCGTATTTCAGATTCAATCACCTGATTCCCCAATCTTTCTGATAGCAAGATTAGCAGTATCTGCAACATAAACATTGCCCTTCTCATCCATGGCGACACCCTTCGGATGAGTGAACCGAGCATCGCTAGGTTTTCCATCTACATGCCCTGAGTAACCCTGAAACGATCCAGCAACTAACCTCGCCCTGCTATCTGAAATCAACTCCAATCACATTTACAGTAATTACAATCCACGAGGCGTTGCATATAAAAAAAACCCTAAAACAAGAGATGGAAGCATACATTGCGACAACGGCGGAGTGATCTTAACTATGTTATTATTCTCAGAATCTACAGCAAAGAGCTCTCCCTCAGGAGAAACTCGTATTGTATAAGGAACGATCCCGAGCTTGTCTCCATCCACAAGAGTTTCCACAAAATAGCCATTCTCGAACTGAGGAGCAACTCCATCTGCAGAGAACAGAATCCTAAATAGAGTACCCTGAAACCTAACCAAAGTCCAAAGTCAAAAGAACAGATAGAATAGAACTAAACCTGTTCCCACCGACTTTGGTGAAGTCCTCGGCCATTTTAGAACAGGAGTGAAGTTCTTGAGATGCTTCATAATAGCTCCTGTAAAGAAAAAGTGGGTGAAAAGGGCATAGTGCAAAGGATCTACATAAAATTTACATAAGAGGTGAAATGCGCTGCACTTTTGTCACCTGTAGTAGAGGCTTCGACTGCGCAGTCGGGAAGAGAGGAGAAGAAGAGGATGAGGAAGAGAAGGCATCCTCTCATGGTTGCTTACTGTTGCGACTTCGGTTTCGACGGAGAAGAAGAAGGGGAAGGTTCAAGCTTGCCTTCTGCGATAGTATAGGGCTGAGAAGGGAGCGGACATGGAGACGTCTTCTTTTTGGGAAACCAGTACAGAAGAGAGTGGAGCTCTCAGTAATGGCCGTTTACTCACCGCGGTGAAAAGTAGCTTTTTTTGGGAGCGGGTGGGAGGAAAAAGAGAGGGAGAAAGGGAATCGAAATGTAAAGATAGAATTGCAAAAAAAAGGGGCATTTATATACATGCCACCAAATTCTTATGTATTTACATCAATTATCTAATAAACTCTACATTCATTGTCTGCTAAAGAAGAAACTGCTATTCAAAAAATTTTTATGACTATTATAATTTTTTTTACAAAAAAAAAAGATCTGATCCGCACCGCCACCCCAAACAACAAAATAAGAAACTGTTATTCAAAAAACTTCAATGACTATTACAATTTTTTTTTTTATAAAAAACAATCTAATCGTCGTACTAAGTGGAATAGCCAACAAATTTTCAGAGGAGCAAAAATTATTTTCTCGTAAATTTTCTCAATATTTTTCATCTTGTTTCAAACTAATATCGAGACTTTTAAGAAAATATTTGCTATATATATTATTAAATATAAATACATATTTAATGATGAAAAAATTTATAACTTGTAAAGTCTTGTCTCAACTATTAATTTTTATTTTCGTTTATAATCATAAGCTAGCTCTTGACCAAGCTAGTTAAAAATTTTATTAAACTTTAATATTAACTTAAATATAAATTAGTTATAATTAAAGATCTATTTTAAATAAAATATGATTAGCAAA
>NW_018164448.1:2561337-2575640 GCF_001263595.1 Phalaenopsis equestris
TATATATATATATATATATTCCAAACACTTAAACTTCATTTTTTACACACACATCACCTTACATGTACATGAATGTTTTTACAAACATATTGCATTTTAATTTTTACTTACATACAGCTTTGAATGCAACAAAACACCTAAAAATAAGCTATTATTTTAAAAGTTGTGGTATTCATTCTTATTTTTTTATTTTTTTTTCAAAAAGTCAGACTTTCAGCTTTTTAACAGTTACCACACTACATAGGAATTGACACTTAGTTAAATCAGATTGTAAAACACAATTTTTTTGACAGTTACCACACTACATAGGAACTTTATTTTGCAGCTTTTTGACAGTTAGTCAGGTCAGATTGTAAAACACAATTTTTTACATCATAATTTTGTGAGGAAACATGCTAAAAGGATTTGAGGTAAAAATTTTAAAATCACATCCCTAGCTAATTGCAGATCAAAGAAAAAGATAAAAGGGGCATTTACATACATATCACATAAAGTGAAATACACATTTCTATGGTGGAATATATATGCAAAAAATAAAATTTTGATGTTAAATATGCAAATACATAGGAATTGAGTGGTATGCATGTAATTTTCCTTTTTCTTTCGTTTACAATTTGCCCCTTCTCATGGTGATTTACATGAGGAAAACCATGCTCATGGAAGAGCTGTTAAGTATTGTGGAAGAGCAGCAGTCAGCCAAATAACATAGACTCATCTTTGTGAAAAGCTTCAGCAAAAACTGCACAGAATGTTGAGGAGCTGAGCACAAAATGAAATTTATGAGACATTTATATTTTACGAAGATTTACATATATACCACTTAATTCCCATGTATTTACATAGCTGGCACCTAAACTTCATTTTATACATACATATCACATTATCTATGCATGAGTAGGTGCATTTCACTTCTTAAAAGTCAAAAAATACTTGTATTTTCTATGATATATGAAAGATTTCGATGTTATAAGTGTAAAAAGTAAATTTTAGGTGTTAGATATGTAAATATATACAAATTAAGTGGTATGCATGTAGATGTCCCTATCTTTTTCTTCAAACATATTTTTAAGTTCTGAATATTGTGCAGGCATTCATTAACACTGCTGCAACAATGTATAAGAAAATTAAGGAGTGTGAAGGTCTTTCTGCATAAATTTCATAGGTTTCTGTTGCCTTTCTTGAGGGGAATATGCAATTTTTAGATGTTTGAAAGATGGGTGAGAACGAAGTGATGATAAACTGCAATTTCAATATAAAAAATAAGGGGCATTTATATAAATAGCACACAATTCTTATGTATTTACATATCTCACGCCTAAACTTGCATTTACATCTATAATTTCACATCAATAATAGCACTATTATCACTTCTTAAAAAGTGAAATCCACATTTTCATGCATAAGTTAAAGCAGCAAAGTGGTATGAAAGCAAATATGAATTGTTAGGTGTGAGATATCATAAAAAATACTCATGAATCAAAATTTTGATGTGTACAAACAATAGAGATGTGAACCCTGATGCATACAGATGCTAAAGGAGAAGTTACATAAGGGGCATTCACATACATACCACTCAATTCTTATGTACACCAAAATTTTACTTTTTTACATTTATAACACCCATTTTTTCCATATCACATAAAAAATAACACTATCTTAACTTTTCAAAAGTGAAATACATCTTTTCACGCATAGTTAAGGTCGTATGTATGCAAAAATTGAAGTTTAGTTGTTAGATATGTAAATACATCATATTTAAATGGTATGTATGTTAATCTTCCTGATTGCAAATAATGGGTAACTCAGCCAGTATCATATTTAAATGGTATGTATGTTAATCTTCCTGAATGCAAATAATGGGTACAGACTCAGCCAGCAGTAGTAACGTGATGTAGTAAATCTTTTTTGCATGATGGTTGAATATTTGCATTCAGAAGAAAGAAATCTGTAATGAAAAAGTTTCAGATTTACCTTTGCAATTGACTCAAAGCTAAGATAGAGTATTATAGATTTCTTCTCGTTTTGAAAAGGTTAAAAAAAAAAAAAGCCGCCAAATTCCCATGTATTTAGTATTTACATAATTAACGCCTAAACTTTGGTTTTTACATTAATACCAACCAAATCCCTCTTTCATATCACATCAAAAGCACCACCATTTTAACTTTTAAAATGTGAAAGACACATTCTCACAGGTGCTAGATATGTAAATACATAGGAATTGAGTGATATGTATGTAAATGCATTAGAACAAATATAAAATTCGAAGGCAAAAAAATGGAAACTTTCCCTTTTTGATTTTTGAAATTACCAAGACCACCAAATGGAAACTTTCAGGGAAAACCAGAATCATAACCAAATTCACAATTTTTATTCAAAATTCGAAAAAAGGATTATAATAAATTTCAGGAAGCAAAAGGAATGGCATATTTCCTTTTAAATAGTGAGTACATGACAAACAAGTAGAAAGTAATCATAACAGAGCACGCATAGTAATATTTGGCTTTCCCTAAGAAAGAACGAGAGATTTACATACATACCACACAATTCCTAAGTATTTATATATGTAACACCTGAACTTCAATTTTTACATATAAGCCGCCTTACCTTCGTATGAGAATGTGTATTTCACTTTTTTAAAGTTAAAATAGTTGTATGTTTGATATGTTATGAAAGATTTCAATGGTATAAATATAAAAAGTTAAAGTTCAGTTGTTCGATATGTAAATACAAAGGAATTGGGTGGCAGGTATGTAAATGCCTCAAAATGAAAACGGAATAATCATCCAACAAAACCCCATTTTCCATTGACATGAATTCAAAACCTCTTCAAAAATAAAAGAATATGAATCTGAAGACTGACATCCATAAAGCAAAAACCTAAAGATATTATGTGTTATGATAAATAAACTTCCATATTTCTCCTGTTCAAATTAGAACTTGAGAAAAATAACCGCCTCCACACTACAATAAACAGCTAAAATTGCAAATATGCCCAAGAAAAGAGTGTTCCTGAACATCAAATTCAAGAAAAATACACAACTTCTAACATTAAAACATCATTCATCAAAATTTGATCAATGTGTTGTTTGTTATGTTCTCTCCAATCCGTTTTATTGGACACCTTTGGCCTAATTTATCTGGGAGATTTACATAATTAAATCAGTAATATCATTTCCCTATATGTCTATTTCAACAAAAAGAAGAAACATAAAAAGGCAAGGCAAGACAGTTACATTCTAGGAACTTCTCACATGGTAGCGGCTTGGCACGTTATGATTCATGTTCACACTTCACTATTTCCGAACGAAAAAGTAAATGTTACGGGATTTCTATCATGGGAAATTTACACACATATCAAAAAAATTTTATGCATTTGCATATCTAGCACGCAAAGTTTGATAATTACACTTATAACATCTTGGTGTCATAATCCTATGTATTAAAAGGTGTACTCACTTTTAGAAAGAAAATTATGATGGTATTTTTGATGTGATGTTAAAGATTTGAGTGCTACGCATGTAAATACAAATTTATAGGTGTTAGATATGTAAATACATAAAAATTGTGTGCACGTATGTTTTATTTTCAAATAAACCAATTCCTTATTGTGACTAGGAACCAAAACTTTACAAAAACATTTATAACCAATTTGCACGTAACTTGACCTACAGTAATGAAGAGCTGGTAAGATGTTTACAAGTTAACTCCGGTTGCATTTCAAAAAACTAAAGTGCCGAAATGGTATCCTGACTACTTAGATTAGACCACATTAGTCCCACAGTTTATAAAAGTGCGAAATTGGTCCCTAAACTATTTTAATGGGGGCTAAAATAACCTTCATTGAGGACTATTTTAATCCATATTAAGAAAATCTGAGGACTAAATTGACACTTCTATAAACTCAGGGACTAAAATGACCCCAACAAAGACTGAGGGGGCCATTTTATTGGGGTCATTTTACCACTTTTCTCCATTTCAAAATATAGAAATCATTTACGGAAGCTTGAAAATGTTCTAGAAAATTAAAAGGTGATCAAGAAAAAAAGAAGGAAAAAAATGCAATGTTGGAGGAAAAAAGAAGTACAAAAAGATCTGTCGTATCATTAATATCTACCGAAGTACAAATATCCTCACATCAAATAAACCACCACTACTTAGAATGAAAGAGATGAGTTATTATCAAAATGACAGTAACAACTAAAATTTACATAAGTTACAAGCAGGTTTTATGAACAAAAAAAACATAATTGCACATTTACCTTGATAGTTCAGACATTACACACTCTCAGCTGGAGTAAGCTGCCCAATCTTCTCAGCAAGGTGATCAACATTCTTCCTATTCCACCAATGGTTTCCCCATTCAACTTTGCTCACTTCAGTTCTTCTTTCACCTAATTCCTTTCTCTCAGACTGAACTTCTTGCATGTCAGACCCCGGAGTCTCCGTGAAAAATTGCTGCCAAAATACATCATTTCCTCCAGTAGGAACAGAGGTTCCAGCCCCATTAGTTGAATCTCTTGATAAACGTGGATCAGGAGCAGCGGGCGCAGAATTTACATCTATATCCGAAATATTAACCCTCAGAGTCCTCGGAACCTCCGACAAAGAAACGCCGCTGTTTTCCGCATAACTCGTGGAGTCCGTAAGGTCTAGAGAAGAGCGAAAATCTCCAACACAGGGAGACGAAGGATGCATTTTAGGCGAACTTGATGGCGAGTTCACAACATTCTCCCTTGCAGAATCAGTAGGTAATACAGCATAAGGAAGAACAGTGCTACAATCGTAATGCACTTCTCCTGTAGAAGCCAGGGTTACACTGCGCAAAAAACTCTCTAAAGTGTTCAATGTGGATTCCATCTTCTCGAACGGTACGAGATCGAACGCCTGTGCGGATGAAGTTTCGGATTTCTGCGTGGTGGTGGGTTGAATATCGTAAATTTGGTTTTTTTCGGGGTCGTCTTGAATGGAATCTTGAATCAGCAGCCTTCTCTTCTTCGAATGGAATTCAGGCTGCTGAACGATATTTGAGAGAAAGCCAGGAATTTGGACAATATTAGACAAGAATTCCATGATATCCCTTTGGCGATCCAATAAAAACTGCATTTTTTCCTCCAAAGAAAGCATTTTTCGCTCCACTCCATTCTGCTGCTCTATGTGCTTATTGAGCTCCAGAACAAGGCTGCTTTTGTCACGCCTGAGCCTCTCAATCTTTCCTTCAAGCTCGTATCTTTCTGCTTCAGATAATGATGGCGAAGCACCGACCTGCGCCTGAAGGGAATGGCTGTGTACCGGCTTCCGCCGATGAATATTACTCAGCAGATGTTTCTGCCCCCTGGTGAACTCCTCATTGGCGAATTCCCACTGCTCTGGATCTATTTTTCTAAAACCCTGAAATAATTGGAAAATAAGCACATAAAGCCCTTAAAATTCAGATATCCAGCAAGATTTTTAACTGATTTGACGCTAAAAAAGTACTTAACAGTTTTTTTTTTTTTTTCCATACTTCAATCTTATAAATAAACATGCTCATCTCTATCAGAAACTGTCAAAATACATATAACTCAGTGATTTCAGTCCCATCTAACTCATAAAAAAACATTGCAGCAAACAACAAGATCAATCAATCAGGATCAATATCTCAATTACAGAACAACAGAAGATTTATTTTAACATACATATGTATTAAGCTGCCGGACAAAACTGGAGAAATTATTATGCTTGAAGTACTTGGGTAACAGATCCCTCGAAAAGACCGTCGTGTTCCACACAATAAAGCTATCACCTGCGTTACTCCACGAGACAACCGAATCGGTTGTGGAATCATCCACCATCTCATACGTCTTCGTGAGGAATGGCGGCGGGGAATTCGATCCACCCTCCATCACATCGATCACTAATCACTCGCAGCTGTAAAACCCTAATCGAAGTAGACGATTCTAAGAGACGAAGGGGTGGAAGAAGCGAGGCGGGACTAGAGAGAGATTGGCGATTAGGGTTTGCGAAATCAAAAGAGATCTGGAAGACTTTGTCGAGGTCAATTTTGCGCCGTGGGAATCTGTGGAGAGGAAGCGGAGGGGAGGAGAAGGTTTCGTTTTGAGGAAGGTTCAGAGCGCGCGCTTGAGCGGTTGGGTTGTCTGACCAGCCTCCCTATCTATTTCTTATATGGGAATTATTTATTAATTATTATAATTTATTTTCGAAGAAGAGAAGGCTGCTGATTCAAGATTACGGGAATTCAATATGTTTATTATTATAATTTATTTTCGAAGAAGAGAAGGCTGCTGATACAAGATTACGGGAATCCTTAGTTGTTTGCCTCAGCCATCACCGGATCTTCAATATGTTCTTATTGTTTATTCTGTGTTCGGGATATATCATTATATCGTATTCACTATGTATCATTATATCATATTCAAGGTATATTGTTACATCATATTCATGATACGTCATTACAATATATTTAAGTACATCATTACACCGTGTTCAGAGTAATTCGTTACAACATGTTCAAGGTACTTTGTTATATTGTATTAGGTGTACTTTGTTAACATGCATTTGGGTATTTCATTACACTGCCTTCGAGGTACTTTATTACAACTTGTTTAGTGTACTTCATTATAGTGCATTCACAGTACTTTGTTAACATGCATTTGGGGGTATTTTGTTACACCCCGAGGTTTTTGACGACAGTCAATGAAGGTCGCAGGCGGTGTTCGACGATGAATAACAACTATGGAGATCAAAAATTATTGTTATGACTTCTGTTTAGAAAATCAACGAAATTCCATTTCTTTTCCTCTCTCTCTCAAATAAAGAGATGACATCTATTTATAGGATCCACATAAGAGGAACTTTGGTAATTCAACCAATAACTTCCATAACCACTTGATTGGATGACTCAAATTGATCTACTTTTATAATAAAATGTTATTTGATGATTTGAGAGTTGTGAGGACAATGAAATCAATTAATCTTGCGCTTGTTGTATTTTGCTCATCGAGATGCTCGATTTGACTACAGGCACATCGAATTTGGAGTTCATTTGACCTTATATTCATCCACCCAAAACATCCAAATATTGTTCAATAGCTTACTGCAAGCTTGATCAAACTCAAATTGGATCAATTTTAGTGTCATTGGGTTCTTCTCATCGAGCCGATTAGTTTGACTGTAAGTTTGTTAAAATTATGGATCTGGATAATTTTTAATTTGAATCAAAATATTTCTTACTCAAAAAATGTTTTGAGATTTGTCCAAATGATAAAATTTGTTGACGACCCGTTACAATATATATATGTAGAGAGAGAGAGAGAGAGAGAGGAGAGAGAGAGATTAGAACTAATTATATTATTTATCTCAAGAGAGAGAGAGAGAGAGAGGGAGAGAGAGAGATTAGAACTAGTTATATTATTTATCTCAAAAGATCAGAACCTAGATTAATTGAATGTTGAGAAACTTTAGGGATATTTAAATACAGGGCACCCAATTCCTACGTATTTACATATCTAGCCTCTGAACTTAGCAATTCCTACGTATTTACATATCTAGCCTCTGAACTTAGTCATATTTATATCTTTCAAACCTTCCATTTCACATCAAAATATTGCTATTTTAATTTTAAAAAAGTGAAATATTCTTTCTAATGTTCAAATGATAACATTTGAAAAAAAAAAAAGTAAAGTTTAACGGTTAGATATGTAAATAAATATGAACTGAGTGGCTTGAATGCAAATCATTCAAACCTTATCTTGAATACTTGTCATCCATTGATGCTCTAAATTAAAATATGGCATACAATTTTGACTTATGTTGGGATATGCCAACAACTTAAAAAGGTAAAATACACCTCTTTTCCTTAATCATTAGCTTGAGCCACATCTAGGAAGCTTATCTAAGGAAAAGATCCAGCTACTTTTACTTTATTACAAAGAAATCCACTTTTTCAAATTATATGTAAACATTATAACTGTGTTGGAGTTAAGGATTATGAAACTAATAATATTAATGAAAAAAATTAAATAGGAACTTCCCACATCATGAAAGCTCTTTATGGTATAGATTGACTGTAATAATCATATTCTTTTATAACTCTTCTCCTAAATTGGAGAAGGCTGAATTACAAAGATATGGTCACATATATCAAAGAATAGTTTGGCTATAATAGCCTAAATGTGACTAAAGCATTTGGCCACAAATGGCATATAAGTGAGATAATAGGTCACAGTAGGTGACTATAAAAGCAGCAGTCCGCCAAAAATGACGTAATTGGAAACTTTGTCAGTAGTAGTTGGTCACAAAAGCTATAGTCGATGGCAGCAACAACACTTCTCCACAAAGACAGTAGTTAAAAGAGACAATACTTGTTGGTATATGTCGTACAGAAAGATACAACTGCTAGGAACAACTATCTTATTCAGAATACAATGGTAAAAAATAGTGGTCAATGTTGGTCAGTGGTCGACGACAATGAGTGATGATTGTCGACAGTGGTCAATAATGATGGGTGGCTCCAAAGGCTAAAGTTTTTGTCAGGTCTTCAATAGAAGTATTATATGTTACTGTTGTATTTGTGATATGACATTTACAAGCAGGGATCATCAGCGGTGGGTTTTTAGCGAAAACAATCGTTGATGGTCTGTGGTTGTCGATGGGAGGTGGTCGACATCGGTGGACGACTATGGAGGTTGAAAATTATCATCATGTCTTTAACACTGGTGTTATATGGTACACATGTATTTGTGATATGATGTTTAAAAGCAAGGGTCGTCAATGATAAGAGTTCGACAGACGTAGGATGTCGGTGGCGGCAGTGATGGCCAACAAAGATCGACGGTGGTTGATGATGATCATCGGGTGGTGATCGAATGTAGTCAGAAGTTATTATTGAAACTTCAATAAAAGTGTTATATGTTACAACTGTATTTGAGACATGCATTTCCAAGAAAGTGTCATTAGTGGTGAGAGGTCAACAATAATAAGCAGTGACGACTTGTGGTGGTTGACGATGGTCAAGGGGCTGTGGTCGACTGTGATTTGCAACTACAGAAGCCAAAAGTTATTGTCAAGTATTCCATCCAAAAAGGGCTCAGGAATTCCTCATCTTCCTCTTCCCCTTCAAGTTAAGAAAGTGAGTATCTGTATAGCTTATTAGAGATGGGCATTTTGGTCATTTAGTGTGTAATTTTCCTAACCACCTGATAGAACAGTCCATATTGACCCCCCTTGATTATAGATGGTTTTTTGATGACATGAATGCCTTAACAACCATAAAATTGAGTCATGTTAGGCCCGCTCGATTTCTCTTATGGAGATGCTCAATGTGACTATAAATATGCAAATTTGTAGTTCATTTAGTCATTCAATTGATAATCCAAAGCCTCAAAATGTGCTTCAATGACTTGATCTATGTTAGATTGGATTTAAATTGACCAAACTTTGATATCATTGGTTTGACTTATCGAGACGGTTTGTTTGGCAATAAACTTGTTGATATCAGGGTCTTGAATGATCTTGAATTTGAATTAGAATGTTTATTATTCAAAAAATGAATTCAGATTCATATTAGATGATAAAATTTTCTTAATGACGCATCAATTTCCCCTCTATTTGCGGACATCATTGCTTGCATCGTCCACAAAAAAAAATATTCCCAAAAATGATATTATAACAAGATTTGAGTTGTCAGGGAAGCTTTGTATAGTTTTGACAATGTTGACTTGTTACTATTGGTGGTAGCGATGAATGAACAATAATGGTTCGACTGAGACCGAGCAGTGATTGTCTGGTAGTGGCAATGACCATGCAGTGGTCTGACGATGACGACGATGATGGTTGGGCAACGGTGGTTTGGTGATGGCGGCGGCTAGAAAGAGGTGATACTGTGGCAGTGAAGGTGGTTGTCGGGCCCCAGCCATAAGGTGAGGGCCCGACATTTTAGCGCTTATACATGCATAATCGGGCGTGCATTTGTGTTCACATAAGTAAAGGGTTACAATTATGTTTTAATGACGCGGTGGGATCCATAAGCGCTAGCATGGACGCAACATCCTGTGTGAGAGAGTTTTGGTGGACATATGGTCACATGCAAGGCGTACGATTTTGCTTGTGTGTGTGTGCTTGTGTCCGCCAGCGCTACATGGGGGTTGTTGCGTGCAACGGTGGTGGCAACGGGCATCATGACGGTGGGTAGTGCAACAAGACAACCTAATGGTGCGGCGACATAACAACAGGGAAGGCATGCATGCTTGTCAATGTGATAGCAGATGTGGATCGAGTCAGCGAGATATAGGTTCGTGTGATGTGGATGGATCAAGTCTCCACAATCATGGGTCAACGTGACATGTGTGAACCAGATGTCCTTGGTTGTTGGTTTGTGTGTCGACACGACATAGGCAGCCGTGTCTCTGCGATTGTGGGGGCTCGTATGGGGCAAGCTGATCAGGTCCCAGTTCTCGTGAAGGTGTGAGCGGGGCAGGCAGACCAAGTTAACACCAGTTGTAAGCCGTTTTGGTTGTTTATGACTGGTCGTGGTTGACAGCTACAAAGGTCGGAAGTCACTATTAGTTCTTTAGTCCACAACAGGCTCTAAAATTCCTTCGCCTCTCACTCAAGTGAAGAGAGAGGGTTTCCATATAGCATATAGGGAAGGGACATTTTGGTCATTTTGCTTATAACTTTCCCATGCATCTGATTGGACGGTTCATATCAACCCCCTTGATCATATATGATTTTTTAATGATTTTAAAGCATTTATGACCTTGAAATTGAATGATCTTAGACTCGCTGGCTCCTCTCGTTGAGATGCTTGATCTGAATATAAATATGTGAAATTTGAAGTTCAATTGACCATTTAATTGATGACCTAAAGCCTTCACTATTCTTCAATTGCCTGATCAAAGCTTTACTGGACCCGAATTGTCCCGACTTTGTCATCATCGGGTTCATCTTATCGAGACACTTAATTTGAAAATAAATTTGTTGAAATTGAGATTATGTATGATCTTAAATTTGAATCTAAAATTCTTATTGCCAAAAAAACTCATTTGTCTTAAATAACTCAATAGGATAAACCAAGGCAACGTGGAGAGCTATGAATTGAAGTTTATAAAGCTCAATGTAATTTATTTCAACAATCATTATTATCAATTATAAAAAGGAGAGGTTGGCCAAACATTGAAAGAAGCTGCTCTTGAATGGGTCAAAACTACATTTAACTTCTTTTTTTTCACATATATTCTCTTGTATGAGGGTGCAGCCAATGCCGGAAGAAATTTCTTGATAAGTCAAAACTAATCCATTTTGTTCACATATATTCTCTTTTTTATATATATATGTTTGTGTATATGTATGTATATGTGTATGTATATATATATCCCTATGTGTGTGTGTGCGCGCGCGTGCGCCACCCTTACTTATGCATGAAAATATGTACTTTTTAAAAGTTAAAATAGTCATATATTTTATGTGATACTTTACATCAGAAATGCACCAACACAAATTTTGAGAAGGTCCAATGGTTCAAGAAATATAAAATTACAACTAAGGGGGCCCACCAGTAGAAGACTAGATGGTATGCTTGTTTAACAAGATGGAGCAGTCACAACCACAACAAAGCTAAAGCCAACCAGATACAGTCGTCTAAGCCAGAGTTCGCAAGACAAAAGACGTCCATATGGTATGAGTCTAAACCCATCGAACCAAGATAGGACAGAGTCACGCAAGCCAACCACTATAAGAAAGCCCATTAAAGCGGGCATTCAACCTTCTGATAGGCGAGACTCGAGGAAATACAACCACTCAATACCATCAGTCATCCCACAGACGTCTAGAGGATTCTTATGAGGAATCAAGAGGTAAACATATCACAAGAAATCTAAATCATCCATCTCGCTCTCTTTGTTGAAGAGTGAGCTGCCTATCGAGTTACATTGGTTCACTCTCTCCCCAATAATCTAGCATTGCTCGACCAACAGGAGCTCCTCACCAGGGATTGAAGGTTGACAATTATATGAGATCAGTCGGTTGATAAAGTCTAACCAATAGAGTCAATACTGCCAACCTGAAGTCCATCAACGGTTGACCGTCAAACCTCGACTCAAGATAGCCGAACGAGCAGACCTTATCGAACTAAGAGTCATCGAGCTCAACTAACTAAGTCAGAAGGTAGTCAAGCGATAAACTTATATATGGAAAATGCCTAAAATATAATATAATGCCCCCATTAAAGCAGAGACAAATATGTAACTTCACATATTTTACTCCCTCCCCTATAAATAAGAGATCATTTTATGACATAAACAAGATGTTTTAATGTTTATTACTATGCATCTCTCTCTCTCTCTCGTTTTACGCACTAAACCTTAAGGTGTAATTGATAGACAATAAGAAAGATTTCGATAGTATAAATTTAAAAATCAAAGTTTAGATGTTCGACATGCAAACACGTAAGAACTGGATGGCCTGTATGTAAATGAGACCTTTTAGGAATTGTTAGAGTGCAAATGGCTTGACAGGCTAAAAATAAAGTACAAAATATGCAAATTACAATTTGATTAGCGCTATTTAGCTAATTTACAGTGATACATTTTACAATTATAATTTTACTTATAGGAACTATACAATTCATCAAATTCTATAAATCTCACTTCATTACAAAGTCACCCCCTCTTTAGCCAAATTTATCATATTTTCTGGCTTTTTACATACATACCACACAAAACATTGTTATTTACATGCAAAACATTCAAATAATTAATGTCATCATAATCATTATCATTTTAAGAGTGACAATACATTTTTTTCATATATAAATTTATGACATCAAATTATTATAAATATAAATGTTTATTAAATTTAGTTATTTAGATATATAAATAAATAAGTAATGTGTGATATTTAAGTATAATTTTCTTATATTTTAAAAAATTTAATTTGATTTTCCACATTATCTTTTCGGCATTTATTGAGCATTACTCATAAATATCATTATGACATGTGTGCAATTAGAAAGATAGGATAAGTCACAAAAGTCAAATTTTGACTATAAATATCAATTTTATATATGTACCCCTCCTCTACAAACTCATCCTTTTCATCTGCATTTATTTTTCCATTTCATTTATTTTTACATGATTTATGGTATAAATTAATATTTTAAGTTAAAATGTTCTAATTCAGTGTGAACATAAAGCTATTTACAATGCATAAGGTATAAGAAAAAAAGATAAATTATTTTAATATGATTTAGATGATGTAATAATAATATTTTTAATAATTCAATATATAATATTTTTATTCACGATAAATTATTTAGAATATTTTTAATAATAATTCAACAATTCTTTGCCATCCATGTGGTATGTAAAAATGGAAGTTTATGTATTAGATATATGTAATCTTCGAAATAAAAAAGAAAGAACAGAGATTTAATGGGGTTCAACAATTTGCCTACGCCATTGAAAGCAGAGCAGCGGCTTCTTTATATTTCACAAAAAACAGTACAAAATCCGTTTAGGGTTAATAATATGACGCATATATAACCCAGGTATACAACATGTAATTACAAAATTATCTTGTGTCGTACCGCAGGGGCGTTGCCTCCGCACCCAAACATACTTAATGAAACTCTCCCGATTGAACAAATGCTTCCACTCCACTCCGCTCGCTAGTTCTGTTCTGCTCCAGCATTTATCTCTTATCTGGTATATGAGTCATACCTAACAATATGTAAATACATAATTATGCAAGTCACTTCGTTCTAGTTTTGCGCTGTGCCTGTACTTGTGTGTGTAACAGGGATGGAACGACATTGAGGGTGTGCAAAATTATCAAATATTTATTTTTTTAAGTATAATATATCGATGGGAGAATGGTGGAGGTGCAAAATATTAATTTTTATTATTTATATGAAGAAATTAAAAATTTTTAGTGAGAGTTGACTCTCCTGAAACCTATATGTGTAAGAACATATGTAAATACATAAAAAGTTGGTGATATGTATGTAAATATTTATTTATTATATGCCCTTCAAAGATCCAAGTTTTTGTGTCCCATCTTCTGAACTACTCGTTGGCTTTTTTCTTAATATTGCACTAATCTTAAAGTATTATCTATAAAGAAATTATGAGTGAAACGTTATGAGATAAAATATTACATTTTATTTTATCATGCATTCATAAAATAAAGTTTGTACATGGAAATGTCATTTGGACTGTATTTTAGAAGTACATATTTGAACTAATTCTTCTTTTTTTTTTTTTCTTTTTAAAGGGGCTCAACCCCCCGCAAACGTTTTTGTTAATTTA
>NW_018164448.1:2580348-2581808 GCF_001263595.1 Phalaenopsis equestris
TTTTTTTGTATTTAACTGAGTATTTAATTATTGACGCTTTCCTCATGAAACATTTTAAAATTTATTATGATACTTGAATTACACAATAAGATTAATTAATTTATTAATTGCAAACCGGAGGATAAAAAAATAAATTAAAAATTAAAAATCTCATTATCTCATAAGAAGTCAGAACTCTCAATCAAAACTTACTAGATTAATTTGTGCAAATTATTTTTTTTTAATTTTTACAGAAATATGTGTCAGCAGCTTAAGAAGTGTAAGAAATTAATTTGTCACATTTGCATGATTTTATTTCAAACCCTTTTGCCGGTCAGCATTTTATTAAAAAAAAACTCCCTTTTGTGCTATCGGTTGTAATTTTGAGTTTTGGAGAGTGGTTATATTGCTCGAAAAATTATTACGATCGTATTTTGAACGTAGAGATGCGTTCGGAGTCAAATGAATCACTTTTATGTGGAGCTGACAGGAAAAAAAAAAAAAACTTGTTTTCTTGTGATCCAGCCCGATGACACAATGGAATATTTCTCTCACGTCTTGCTGGGTTATTCAGTGTTATTGTGATGATATTGATGTGTTATTGTATTATTATAACACTGAGAATATTCTAAGAACACAATAATACATAAATACACCACAATAACACATGAATAATGCGGAATAACACAGAGGAATATTCTCATGTGCTAAAATAAATTTTTTTTTTTAATATTTCTGTCTCCTTCACGTGGATTAATTTCATTGGACTCCAAACGTATCTCTACATCTGTAGTCCGAACATAATAATTGTTCACATTACTGAGACACAAAATGAAATGAGAATAAAAATTATGAAGAACATTTTTTTAGGGAAATTTATATACAGACCACACAATTCTTATTTATTTACAAATCTAACACTTAAACTTTCATATTTATGTTTATAAGACTTTGGTGTGATAACACTATGCTTGAAAATGTTTGCTTAATTTAAAAAGTAAGGCATAGTTATAAATAAATAAAAATTGTGTGCTATGTATGCAATTACCTTTTTTATGATTTAATTATTTCTTCATGGATGATGAACAACTAATAATTATGTATGTGACCATGAGTAGGAATTTTTTTTTAAGTTATTTTTTATATGTTACTGTTATGATATTTATGGTAAATAGAAGTTAGAAGTATAAAACATCGATAATGCCTTGAGATTCTCTATTGTCTGTCAGTCGGTCGCAATAGCTGCTAGGATCGGTTGCAGTAGCTGCTAAGACCGACATTATTTTAGCCAAAGCTTTTCTTATCAAAGCGTTGTTTTGCTTGCTCCTTTGCTTCGAGTCTTCCATTTGCTTATTCGGTTGACATTCTAAGCTCGGTTGGCTGAATAATTTGCTCCGTGTTGATTGTAAGATTTTTTTTCTCACATGTGTTCCATCTAGGACCGTCGGAGCTGGTTTATCGTATTTTGATCATACTACCAT
>NW_018164448.1:2581908-2602329 GCF_001263595.1 Phalaenopsis equestris
GGAGCTGGTTTATCGTATTTTGATCATACTACCATGCTCTTACGCCATGTGTTGCATGCGTACGCATTTTAAGTTAAAATTTGAAATTTTAAGATGATAGCTAAACCAATCAAGGAGCATTCGACAATTGGCTACTAAAGTTAAGTTTCATTAAATCTAAGTGTGTCATCAACAATATCTAAGTATTATGTAAGAAGATGATTGTATTGTAGTGATGCACTCCACAATCATGAAAAGATAACATAGCAATGCTTTATATAATTTGAGGTTTAAAAAATAAATACCTAAATACAAAAGAATTGAATGATATTTATGTAAATCTTCTAAGTATCTATAAAGTTCAACATATTCATACAAACCCATCAAAAGCCTTGCTATGAAAATTTAAAAAAAATGAAAGGGAAATTTATAAACCTTTCCCATAAATTTTAGGTATTTACATATATAATAACTAAATTTTTTATTTTTATATTTATAATATTTTGGTGTGATAAATTTATGTATTAAAATATGTACTTACAATTTTAAAAATAGATGAAAGTGATATTTTTTATATGACATTATAAATTGGAGTCCATGCATGTAAATATGAAAGTTTTGGAGGTTTAATATGTGAATACATAAGAATTTTATTGTATTCTTAAAGTAAATATTTTCCACCGTCCATCTTATTCTTAAGATGTGTACTTTAATTATGATTATATGATTACATGTATGATGGGCCCGAACACACGAGATAATACGATCCAGGCTTTTAACATAGTATATCCATTAAGTCAGCATCACGTGGTTTATGTGTTTTACCTTTTTACCCTTACTTCACGTCCTATTTAAAGTGGCATTCTCGTAATTCGCTTTAAAATTTTGGGCTTTTTCACTCCCCCGGTGTATATAACGCCATCTTCCTCAGCTCCGGCCAACTCGCTGCTCTCCAGCCGCAGCTCTTAGGGTTTTTTCTGCCAGATTTGAGCAGAGATGAGGCACTCCACGCTATTTTCGCTAAACATTTACGATTGATTGAAGCTTTACGAGGGGAGCCGGGTTTCAATTAGGGTTTCGAGTGAGGCGATGACTTCGGCGACGAGGCTTCCGACATGGAAGGAGAGAGAGAACAACAAGCGGAGGGAGCGCCGGAGAAGAGCGATCGCCGCCAAGATCTACTCCGGCCTCAGGACGTACGGTAACTATAAGCTCCCGAAGCACTGCGATAACAACGAGGTGCTAAAAGCCCTCTGCAATGAGGCCGGATGGACCGTCGAGGCCGATGGAACCACTTATCGCAAGGTGCGCAGTTTATTGTTTCGTTCAATTTTAGTTTTCTCTTTGATTTATCGATTGGGAAATGTGTTCTGGAGATGCTCTGTTCCGATGGTCGGAAGGGGGGTTGCTCGCCAAAGATTTCGGATTGGCGATCTCCGGCGGCGGATTGTAGCCGATATTCTAGGGAGGGATGCCTCGGTCGGGTTTTTTCGCCCTAGTGTTGGTCCGCTATTTTAAACTGCAAGTTTTGTCTGAAAGTGAATTTGTTGATTTTCTGACCAATCAGGGAAGTCTAAATACTGGATGGAATTTCTGGGTTTAACGGATAGAACCCAATGATCATGCCTAAACAGATTATACTCGACAATCATAGCCATCCAATTAATGAATATTCTAGGCGTAAAGTTACGTTCAGAATCCAATGAAATCAAGAAGTGGAGGGAATATTCTAGGCGTAGAATTACGTTCAGAATCCAATGAAATCAAGAAGTGGAGGAGAGAAAAATTAAAAAAAAATTGTTTTAGCACAGAGAATATTCCCCGTGTTATTTTGCGTTATTCAAGTGTTGTTGTAGTGATATTCATGTGTTATTGTGTTCTGCGAATATTCTCGGTGTTATAATAACACAATAATACATCAAAACCACCACAATAACACCTGAATAACGCGGAATAACACGAGAGGAATATTTCCCAGTGTTATCTGACCGGATCACAGGAAAGCGCACGCGAAATATTTAGTGTTATCTGACCGGATCACAGGAAAGCGCACGCGTTTTCTTTTTTTATTTTCTGGAGATTTGAGTGTGGGTCCTATAAGTAACATGTTCGCATATCAATGGACTCGGAACGCATCTCTACGTTAGGGGTCCTGATAGAATAATTTTCCTCGAAGTGATAGCTGTAGGAAGTGCTTATAGAAATGTGAGCTTTTTCACTAAGCTCGTTAGTATTCATGCGAGCTCCTCCTCCGACGATACTTATCGAGTTCCTCCATTGAGTTTATCTGCATTTACTGCGCTACACCTACAAATTCGTCGAACGAAATCCTCCACTCATTCTCACCTCATAAAATTTTTCCCGAATTGTATGGATGCACGACCTATACGAGACTCTTTATCCTAAAAGGATTTTACATCTTGGTTGAAAAACAAAACTCTCAAAATAAATTATGTAAATTCAAATTTATTTTAAAAATTCGGTCAAAAACATAAATAAAACAACCAAAAAAACTTTTTTTTTAATTTTTAAAAAACAATTATGTAAAAACATAAAAATTAGAAAGAAGATTTTTTGATATAATATTATTATTTTCATATCTATCATTTAATTTTTTTTATATTTTATTTATGTAGCATTTTAACTTTTAAATTAATAAAAAAAGACAAAAATAGCAATCAAGCTAATCATCAAAATAGTCAAAATTTCCCAATCTTAAAGTTTCATATTGGACCTAAACCGAAAACGGATTATAAAAGCTTGATTAAGATTTTTAATTTAATCAATATTTAATTTCCTATTTGGCGTGCCGGCTGTGGCGGGGGCGATAGATTTTCTTAGCCGATCACTTACTCATGAATTGGTGTAAGGTTAAACTGTGGAGGAACCTATAATCGCTTCCTTTTCAGCGCTTGAAATTGCTGTAGATTATTCTCCATGTTGTTTGGGACAGAAGACTTTTTTTATCTTTATTTTTATGGGTGAGTTTTGAGTGTGAGATCTTTTAGTGGGTAGAAATGTCCGACCATCAGACCATCGACGCGTGATGACCAATTATGATATAGAAAAACATATATCTTAATTCATTACAAAAAGTATATTTCATAATATAAATTAGGGATTTTAATTAATTTTTATTTGAATTATATATATTTATTGGTATATCATTTTTTTTTATAATTTATTATTTATTCTTATATGATACATCAATTACTCTTCATACAAAGTTAGAGTTTTGTACTTGTTATTGTTTTGTTATTACAATTAAGATCAATTTATATTGAATCAATATTATTAGTAATTCTATTTTCATTCAATCATGTGTGTTATATATCAAACATAGTAATATTATCAGTCTTATTTTATTAATTAACTATAATCAATCAAGAAATTTAGTATTATATTGGTGTGGATGATATATTTTCATCATATTAGTGATTGTGTGCATCGATTTTGTTGGCATTGATGGGTAACAAAGTACGTCAGTATTGATGTTGATGACGGACATGATCTTGACGAGTGATGCCATACATCATTGATGCACATAAGCTAAAGGCAATAATGTATGTCAATTTTGTGCATTGGTTTGATAAATGTTGATTTACATAGCATGCATCAACCTTAAAGATGATAGCTAGCGATGATGTCAAGCGTTAGAATTGGTGTTGATGAACAACAAGACAATCAAATGACATTGATCGAATGATCATAATTTAGTGACGGTGATCAAGAGATTGTAGTCGAATGTCTGAGGTTGAGAAATCATATTGAGAGACCAAGTGAGGAAGCTAAGCAGTTTTAGATGGGCAACTAGAATCGACCAATTGTAGCTAGGCGTCGAAGGGATGGAAGTTGGAGTTAGGTGATAGAAATTGGGAGGCCATAGTTTGTTGACAAAAATCAAGCAATTGTTAATGGACGATAGTAGATGTGCATCGAAGGTTGGGAAGCGGTAGGCGAGTGCTAGAAGTTGGAGCATGTGGCCTGGTGATAGAGGTCAAGTGTAGACAAATGACTGTAGTTGAACAATTATAGTTGTGTGACAGAGATCAGATCAATTGTAGTTGTGCGATAAATTTCAAGGAACTATAGTCTAACGACAGGGGGCGAGAAGGCATGAAAAGGTGATTATTGTCAATTGATTATAACCAAGCATTGATGACCATATAACTTTATTCAAATGAAAGGATTTTAGGGATAAAGATTAAGTTGTTGTAGATGGGCGATTGTGATCAAGAAACTATAGTTGGGCATTGGAGGTTGGGCAACTGTAGTCAAGCAACATAACTTGAGGGATCATAGTCTAATGGTAGAGATTATGTATTTGGGTGATGAAGGTTAGGAGACCATAAATAGGTGACTGTAGTTCAATGATTGTATCGAGCGATGAAAGTTTGTTGGTTGTACTTGAATGACCAAAGTTGAAACAACATAAGACATGTAATTATAATTAGGCAAAAAATGGGTGATGATAGTTCAAGATCAGTGGTTAGATGTTAGTGATAAGATGGTATTGATAAGGCAACAATGAGTTGGTTTGGCTGCAATGGTGATTGGATGGCGGCTACCATGTGATTAATAAGGTGGAGGACATAGATCTTTCAAACCTTTGCGTTTTCTCTAACCCTGAGTCTCCCATCCACTGCTCCTCCTTGCTTATATGGCACTGGGGGAGTAGAAAATTATAACTATATGTACAACCATGATTATACTTTATAGCCGAAGCCGCCTTCTCTCTCGTTATGTCAATGCTTCCTCTAACATTTGTCAAAATCGAGCATTGAAGATGCACATAATATTCGTTGAAGTCGAGCATTTGGAGTTCTCTCTTTGTTTGTCGAAATTGAGCATCAAAGGCCCATTCTGCATTTGTTGAAGTCAAATATTGTAGCTCTTTTTTATTCATTGAAGCTGAACATGCACGCTTTAAAGCCATTAGCTTTATTGTCTCAACCTTAGCATGAGTCAAACATGTTCATTGAGGCTGATCCAAATGCCCTATGAACTTTGGGAAGCTTGCACTAAAACTTCTATTTGTCGAAGCCAAGTAGTCAAAGCCGTCATAGTTTTGTAAGTGATAATTTATATTTTTTCTTTTGATAGTTATAGTTTTATACTTATTCTAATTCTAAAAGTTAAATTTAATTTAATTAACTAAACAACATGTAATCTCAGGATATTTTTAATGTTAGTAGATAAGTTGGAGAAATTTTTTTGAAACATATAACATATATATGTCTAATTCTAAAGTTAGTATTTATGAGCATGACGTTTCATAATACAAATTAAACTTTATTCTTGCATATCTTATTTTGATGTGTTTTATAAATTATAAAGGAATTTTTTTGAATATTAATAATTAATTAAATATTAAAATGTGTCCATGATATGTTGTCTCATATTTTCTTCAATTGTACCGTGCACATCTCCTTGTCCGTGTCTGTGCTTCATAGCTTTCGACCGAATGTAGGTGAAATAATAAAATGAGCTATTCACATAGACTATTTTTTTATTCATACACAAAAATGAAAATACAATAATTAGTATGTGCTGAGATTGATAGCTTCATTCAAAGAACCCCCATATTAATACTAACATAAATAAATCCAATAAAAGTGTCCTTCTATTAATTGTAATAACATTATGATTCACACATGTTATGACATTCAAGGAAGGACATACTTTTATTCATTCATTAATAATTTTCTCATTGACTTACAGGCAAATATATCTAAAGTAATGGTTCAGATAATCTTATAAAAACATTAAGATAACATGTGAGAGAATCTTTAGCTTAAGAAGCTCAATGAAACTTGCAATATCAACAAATAACTTGAGAGCTGTGAATTTTATTGAAATGCAAAAAACAATGCCACCTATATTTTACCTCAAGGAAGTGTTTATTTCTTTTATGAATGGAAGTAGCATCACATTGCTTTATGAGGATGTTGACTTAGCAGCATGATGGCTTATTCCCCCTCCTATAACTAGCAATTTTATAAATATGATTATGAGATGCAATGCCGGAATTAGGAGAGTTGCGGGAGGCACTCCTCAAATTTTGAGTTTTTATTATACTCTTTAATATCATATAATACACTTGACATGTTGTCTCCCTTGAATTAAATACTTAATAATGATTTAATATTAATTAAAATTTTAATTTAATTATAATTTTAAAAAATTAAGGCGAAGAAAGTCTTTAAATTGAATACTCGTCATCTCTTAATTTCTTATTTCGCCACCCCTCTGTTTAAGTTCTGGTCTTGCCACTGATGAGATAATATTGATTATTGAGTAAGGTTATTTCATTCATTTACCCCCAATTATCCATCTTCATATTCTATAATAATTTGTTCTTTAAATTAATGCTCGAGTATAGAGATCTAGAGATTAAGCAGAATGAAAATGATGAGAGAAAATCTTCACCTATCGAATGTCATTGGTTGCCATTTGTCGTCGCGGTAACACGGTCAAAATAGCTAGAGGATAAGGGGGTCAGGGTGGGGGATGACAATGAGGGAAGAAATTTGGGTTGATTTAGTTTATTTTGGGTATTTGCATTCGCACACGTGGCACAATATACTTGTTTTTGGTTTAAATCACAAATACTGACAAAAATTTTCAATGATCATTACTTGAATTTATAAAGTTATATGCCAATTTTTAAATAACAGTAGTAATACATGAATTTCATTTTTTAAATAGTAATGGTAACATCTAAGTGGCACAATTTACTTGTCTTTGGTTTAAATCACAAATACTGACAAAAAATTTCAATGATCATTACTTGAATTTATAAAATTATATGCCAAATTTTAAATAATAGTAGTAATACGTGAATTTCATTTTTTAAATAGTAATGGTAACATCTACCAGTTTTTAAAATAGTCTAGAATTTCACCACCACTCATTTAGGAGAATAAAACTACTTTTATATTTTTTACCATCCATAATCATAAATTACGAATAAATAAAATTTTAATTAGGTAAACGATCATATTTGCATGATTTATTCTAAATAAAAATTGGATGAATCCTGAATTTCAATTTTTACATATGTATGCCACCTTAACTATGCATCTAAATATGCATATCACATTTGAAAAGCAAGAATTGTCGCATTTGTTATGTGATATCAAAGAATTGGGTGGTTAGGTATGTAAATACATAGGAATTGGTGTGCTTTGTGTCCTTCCTTTGGATTGATGAGTTCCATCCTTTCTGTTTTTCCTTGCGGTTTCCTTCGAGAAAGCAATTTTTTTTTTGGTTTTATAAAAATCAAAGACTCAGTTGTTTTGACTAATCATGCTTCGTTTTTATTAAGTTTTGTCTCCCCTGCAAGTTGAATATTTCTTCCACCAGGAATTTTTATTTTTATTTTTTCCAGCTGTTGTGCAATTTTTTTCTTACATTGCTGCCAAGTTGACGTTCTATTTTATCATCACTCTTATATTTTGTTGTTTTTCATGTCTTTTGGTCTCTCTGTCTGGAATCTAAGAAGATTCTTCTTTTTTTAATATAGTGAAATTATTGATTTTTGCATATTTATTATTTACCTTCTATTTAGTTATTCTATTTATTATTTTATTATAGCACCAATTTGAATTACTATTATTTTCTCTCTGTCATAATAAACAAATCAGCTCAAATTCACAAAATAAAGCTCCAGCTAGAGCTACAAGTCAATTAATTAATCAAGTTTAAGCTGAGGTTAAGACGAACTCGACTCGTTTACATCCCTATTTGATAAACCTTCCTTAACAGCCTTCTAATTATTTAGAATAATTATCATATATATAACTCAACATTCTCTGCCTAATTAATCCTTCAATTCAGTCACACTTAACTGATATATTTTTCCATGCAGGGCTGCAAACCAGCAGAGCTCTTGGAAATTACTAGAGCTAGCCAATGCTCATCTTACCAGCCAAGCCCTACCTCTTCCTCCTTCCCCAGCCCAGCTTCCTCCCCCTTTCTCTCCCCCCCTAACTTCCCCATGGTCACCGCCGACCCCAATTCCCTCATTCCATGGCTGAAGAACCTCTCCTCCACCTCCACCACCTCCTCCCCCTGCTCCTCCAAATCTCCCAGCCTCCACAACCTCTTCATCCACCATGGCTCCCTCAGCGCTCCCGTCACCCCTCCCCTCAGCTCCCCCACCGCTCGTACTCCACGCATCAAGACCGATTGGGACGACCCCGCAACCAACTTCCAGCCTTCGTGGCCGCCGTCCCCCACCTTCAGCCTTGTGTTCCCGACACCGTTTGGTCTTTACAGGTACTTTGTTGAACCTATCTCGATCGCTCGAAAACTTTTGCATCAAGTCTGAATTGAGTCTAACCTTTATAAAAAAGGTTTATACATGCATGCATGTTGTTTGTTTAATTAAAAATTTGAAAAAAATTACGCACATACCTCTCAATTCCTATATACATATTTACATATCTCACACTCAAATTTTTAATATTTAAACATTACACTCGTATCTTTAATATCACATTAAAAAAATGACTCTATTATCACTTTTTAAAAATGAAATATACATTTTGATACGTGAGTTTAAAGCAACAAAGTGTCATGCATATAAATATGAAAGCATAGGAGTGAGATATGTAAATAAATACATAAGAATTGTGCGCTATGTGTGTGAATTTCCCATTAAAAATTTGCCAAAATTTACATAAATACAACTCAATTCCTCTGTATTTATATTTCTAACTCCTAAACTTAAATTTTACATTCCATTAAAAATTTGCGAAAATTTACGTACATACAACTCAATTCCTCTGAATTTATATTTCTAACTCCTAAACTTAAATTTTACATACATGCGACCTCACCTGTCCATGAAAATATGCATATCACTTTTTAACTGTTAAAATGTTGGTATTTTTGATGTTATATGAAAAATGTAGGTGGTATGATATGAATGTAAAAAGGTAAAGTTTAGTTGTTAGATATATAAATGCATAAAAGTTTGTATTTGAACTTAGAAGATTGAAAATCAATAGAAATCTAATCAAATTTTCGGGTCATGATTGGATTATTGCTGATATTATAGGGAGGGAGTTGGTAGCGGCGGGTCGTCGAGGATGTGGACGCCGGGGCAGAGCGGGATGTGCTCGCCGGTGAATGTGGGGACGGATGTGCCGATGATGGATGTCGCCATTGCAACTGAAGAGTTTGCATTTGGGAGCTGTGGAAGTGGTGGAAATGGGAATTATATGATGGTGAAGCCATGGGAAGGGGAGACCATTCATGAGGAGTGTGGAGCTGATGAGTTGGAGCTTACTCTTGGAAGCTCTAGAACTAGAGTTTGATACTTTATTGGGATATATATATATTATTTATTAAGTTGAAAGGGAATTGCTTCTATTCGTATTGTTTGTTGAGAATTAGAGAGGGATTGGGAGAGCTTCATTATTATTTGTTGTGGAAGCTCTCCATCCTCTTTTAATTAAACTGATGCCTTTTTTCTTTTTTTAACTTATATGTCATTTGAAATGCACCTTTTTTTTTTATAGATTTTACATGTGGAGGTGGTTATAATTTTTAGAATAATTTAAATGCATACATATAATTCTTTATGTATTTACATATCTAACCCTAAATTTTTATATTTATATTTATAGCACTGATTTCACAAAGTTTTGCATGAACAAATATATATATTTTTTTAAAAAGTAAGCAATAGTGATAATTTAGAGGAAAATTAGACTTAACATTGCCTAATTGTATTGTTTTGGATAGAATTGTTGGTTATTTTTCTCACTATTGTGTCATCATAATATAATTTCATGGGAGAGTTTATTTTTTTAATCGTTCAATCAAAATCCAAATAGTTCACCCTATTATTCATTGCTCATCTTATTTTCAATTTTGCTTCTATTTTGAGTTATATCATTTTATTTTTGCTCCATATTATGAGTGTGCTTTATATATACATAAAGTAATTCTCGTATTTCATGGGAGACTCTATTTTTTATTGTTCGATCAAAATACATTGTAGATGGAATAGTAAACTCTATTAATTATCATCCATTCATCATCTTATATTCAATTTTACTTCTATTTTGAGTTTTACCTTTTATTTTAGCTTAATGTGAAAGTTTGCTTTATACATAGAATAGTTTGTTATGGATTTTCTATAAGTAGAACATTAGGCATCAATATTTTGATAAGTTTTTTTTTTTCTTGAAAATAGTCTCTTTTTAAGGCTATTTTTTTTAAATTCCTTAAGATAGTCTGGACTTTAGATGTTCATTTTGTTGTGAGTATATAAATTTGCTTAATATGTTTACAATAAAGGCTATGTTGAACTTTGTGTGTGATAAATAAATGAAATTTTCCACTAGCTTTTACTATTGATTGAAGTCAACAATTCTCTTCAATTATCCTTGCTAAGCTTTTCTTTTGGCATTAATTGGGGAGTTATAATTTCCTGCAATGCTCTATGGCGCTGAATGTTGGCCTTTAAAAGAGAAGCATAATAATAAGTTTAGTGTTGCCGAGACGAGCGAGAATGATTAGGTGGATGAGTTGACACTTAGAGACAAAATGCGGAATGAATATATTCGTGATAGGGTTGGTGTAGCTCCTGTGACAGACAAAATTAGAGAAAGTCATCTTAGATGGTTTGGTCATATTAAACGTAGACCACCATCTGATGATCCGATTAGGAGAGTAGATGTTTCAGATTCGACTTGTGTTAAGAAAGGCAGAGGTAGACCTAGGAAGACTTGGGCTTATTGTATTAAAAATGATCTGAATTTACTAGAACTTAATGAAAATATGGCACTAAATAGGACGCAATGTAGAAAAAGGATTCATGTAGCCGACCCCACGTAGTGGGATTAAGGCTTTGTTGTTTGTTAGTAAATATTTGAGGTAGCTCAATTTTTTTGCTTTCCTATTTGTCCATCTTTTTTAAAATATACTTTAAGGACCAACTTGCAAGAATGGTAGCATTCACTTTAAGCAAATCCTCCATTCCCAAAACCATCCCATTAACCAGAAAGGCTCTCAATTTTTTCAAATTTTCTTTTTCCTTCCTCTTAGGTGCTTATAAAAGAGAAGGTTAAGTGATGTAAAAAAAGTATTAAAAGAGAGAAAAAAATTTCTATAGCACAAGATGTAATGGGTTTATTAAGTTTATAAGGTTCCAATTAAGAATTTAGATTCAAATAAAACATTCTTCACAAGCCATTGCTTTAGGTTGGAGCTCTAGTATTGTAGAGAATGTTAATCTATTTTTCATTAGATGATGATTTTCTTGAGTATGCCAATTCAAGGATATTGTTTTCGTTTGCATCGGCTCTTCATTTTGCATAACCTTAATTTTGTATGAAGTTTATAAAAAATTAGGGAAGCTTTCAATATTCAAACTATTATTTCTTAACAAAAATTCTTATTTTCTACGAATATATTAATTATAAAAAAAAATATAATATCACGTTTGTTTAAGAGAAAGTTCCTTGAAATATGAGCCTTCAAATTTTCTCTGGCAATGAAGTTGAGATCCAAAGTAATGTTTTGTTTCAATAAGAGAGACATCCATTGCAACAAATACTTTTTTTTGTACAAGTTCAGAACTATTTATATTCTTTTTGGGTTGAAACATACTCCAAAGAGTATATTTTGGAGTTAAAGGATCCAACTTTTAATGATTTTTATCATGATTATGAACAAATATATTGTGCCAAAATAATCTAAATGGGAAGTTTGCATAAGCTCTTAAGGTAAGAAAAATATTTTTGAAATATATGTAGAGATTTTGAAAATTCAAATTTTGTAATGGAATATAACAAATAAGATGGGTTGCACTAAGGATGATGTTATCATATAAATATTTTGGGGTGTGAATGATAAAATGTTAAGCTCCTGCTACTTCATAAAAAAAAACAAAATTTACTTTTTATTTTTTTTTTGGCTGCCTCATATTATTGAGTATCATTATATAACATTGATAAGCAATTTCCTTAAGGTTAACTCCCTTAAGGGAACTCACACTTTAATATGAATTAAGTAAAATGGTTTCATTGGTTTGTAAGATTTTGGAGGATCTAAAATGATGCATTTCTTTTTATTTTAATATATTTAACACTTTAAAATTTTTAGTTGTTGAATAAATCTGGTTATAACTTTTTTAAATGTTGAATATGACAGTGACCAAATCTTTACACTCATAACATTATTTCATGATTTTCATAGGTAAAAGTAGATTCGTAACAAGGGCTATGAACTTAACAAGTTTTCCATTGTGAAAGAAAAAAAAATGTCCTTGGTGCTTTTTAATGATGGAGAAACATTTAAAACTTTTTTTTGGGTTGTTAGACTGGCGATGAATAGTTTATGATTGATGGAAGATCAAGGAAAGTAGCGGCTAGTTTTAGGTTTTAATGAAGGTTTCTTTCTAAATTCTTATGACAGTGGATGATTGATTTATTTTAGTGAAAAACTATAATTTGCTCTATATCTTTAGTTTGTGATATTAGCAGATTATGTTGAGGATTTTAGGTTTCAATTGGATGCTTGTTCAAAAATTTATAAATCTCATTGGTGAACTTATCATACCATGTGGCCAACATAAGCCATGCTTTGTTGGGGATATAAATCGGACTCTTACTAAGACTAAGGATGTTTTAAGTTTTTAAATGTTGGTTGGGATGCATAAAATTTGAGACATTATTAAAAAGATATGGTAGGCTTCATAAATCTTAACTATAGTTGATTTACATATCAATTCAAAAGTTGTAGCACACTTTGTTTTTGTAAACATAAATTTTTTGTAAGATATTGAAATTATTTTTGCATTGAAGTAATTTGGTATAAATAATACATGGTATGTTGTGTAGAATGAGAAAAACATAAGCAAATTTAATAAAAATCCTTATATAAATTTTTTTTCAAGAGCTATAATGGTAAACACCTCATAATCTTTTCCTATTTTGAAACTAATAACAACTCTCCAATTTGATATTAAGTATTTTATTGTTTCGTTTGAAGTCTTAATTTGGGTTTATTCACATCATTCTAAAACATGGCTTTACATTCAAAAGGTTATCTCTTTAAAATCACGTGACCTTAAAAAAAAATACAAATGCAAAGAAAAATTATACTTAAATTTTATGATAATGAGCCTTAATCATTGATTTGGTGAGATTTCTTACTTGTTTTGTATTAATTTGCATTATTAATCATCTTCTCTGAGGTTAGTGTTCAAAACTCATAAAAAGAAGAATTAAAATTAGTATAAAATTTTATCGAGTGTCAATTTATTAATGGATAAAAGTTACGTGTTAAATCTGGACATGAATATTATGCAGGGTTTGTGAGAAACTTGAATTCAACCACTTCTAGTTAAAACAATGACAGTTCCATCATCAACAATAATCTTTCATCAACAACACATTTATTGGAAGATGATATGTATGAGTGATTTGTCATTTGATTCCTTGCTCTATAATCAATGATCCATGAGCCTCCACAGCATTTGATGCAGAGAAAGCAGTTTTATCATGTTGTCATCTCAAGCAACATGAGTGAAGGAGGGTTGGAGTGTCTGCCATCTTGTAATGAGTATTACAAATAAAAGCTACTCAAGCCAAATATGAGTGCTATTTTCATTTGGAAGGTTTACATATATGTCACAAAATTTTGATGTATTTACGTATCTAACATTTTATTTTAATTTTTTACATACACGCTCCCTTGCCTATGTATAACAATGTGTATTTTTCTTTTTTTTTAATGTTAAAATAGTAGCATTTTTAAGGTAATAGGAAAGATATAAGTGGTGTAAATATAAAAAATTAAGTCATCACAATGTAAACGCTGTGTTTTTTTGTGTGCAAATACTGCATCCCCTTTTTCTTTTACATTATATGTATGCAAAGGGATTCATCGGTACACATATAACTACATAGAAGCTATGGTATGCATGTCAATTCTCGTTCAGGTTCTCATATTGTATTTTGCTAATTTTTTTTTACCTATTCATTTATTTTCTCTCGTTATATATGTGCTAATCATTAATGTACATAATTATACTATCAAAAATGAGCTCAAGCTTTTCGACAAGCTCAATGGCGGCCAAATTTCGACTAGTATTTTGTGATTGCAACTTGTTGTGCATTCCTTTCACGACTCAGAAAAGTGAAAATGCTGGGCGAAAATTTTACTGGTGTCCAAAAAATTTAACGAATAGACATTACACATTTTTCCAATGGATGGATGAATGGAGCAATGAAATAATGAAGCCAGGTGATGAAAAGATAAATGCATATGATGAAACGGTGAAAAATGAACTCAAAGACTTGAAATTTCTTGTAAAGACCTTGCTATTGTGTGATTTTGTAATCATAGCATTTATGTTATTGTTATTAACATTGTCTTTGTTTTGATGATGTTGGTTTATTTTGGATGATTAGTTGTCCTACCTTAGGTTTTTTTTTGGTAAACAAACTCATACGTTTGGTTGCGCTACAGCTTAAGTTGAATATATTATGCTGAGCTTATATTTGTATGATTGTTTTGAGAGCAGAAATTCGATTAATGTTTGTCTTAAATTTTCTTACGGTATTATGAGTGAAAATAATTTGATAAACTATCATTGAATTTATTTTACATGAAACAGATTCAAAATTGTGTTTTTCAAAAAAAAATTATGTTTTTCAAACAACACTGTATATATATGCGGAGGAATATTATACTCCACACATAAGTAAAATTAAAGTTTACGGGTAGATGTGCAAATATATAAGATTTGAGTGATATGTATGTTAATTCCAAACTATATTAAATGAATAAATGTTGCCATTTTATAAAAAGTATTTATATAATGTAAAATTATATTTTGCTTCGAGTGCAGGTAGTGGACAGAAATTTAAGAAACCTAACTCCTCGCCGTTAATGGAGCATACGACAGCGACGAGGAGAATTAGGAGAATCCTCGATCATGTGTTGGCATACGAAGCTATCCTCTCACCGACTTCTCACCTGTCAGCAATGGTTAACCCTAACGCTAGATGAAATTGATGAATTTCTATTGATTTTATAATTGCTGCACTTTGCACAATTCATTCTCTGTTTCTGTTATAAATTTCCTTTCCTGTTTAAATTCCACTAAAATTTTGCAATTTTTGTTCGAATTGCGCCGACATTTTGATGAGTTAGCCGCTAGGTTTCATGTTGTCCAATCAAGTTGATTGTTTTCTTTGCCGAGCTTGTGTTCTTCGGATATAAGTCTATCACTTACTTTTGTCTTCTGGTGGCCTCAGAATTGCAGCAGCACACTGAACTCCATGGCTGGGAGGTCTGATAATCGATTGCTTTATGCCCCTCGAGATTCAGTTTCCCAAGCTGGTTTTATACATCATGATTCAGTCAAAGAGGTAGTTGAAAAGCTTTTTGTATTTTTTTGATTTATTAGAGCCATGGGTACAGTTTCATCTTTGCAGAATTTATCATCTTCATATCTGAATCAGGAAGAACCTTTGTTCTCTAGAAAAGCTCGGGAGAGTTGTAGCTTCCCAGATTCAAGGGATATTCATTTATCAAAGCAAGCTTCTTCTTCATCGTCTACTGAGGCTGTTAAGTTTGCTGGAAAAAGTGATAAAATTGAGAAGAAATCGATCTATAGTAGGACATCATGCCCTTCTATATCGAATGGTATGCATCCTATTCTTTGTTGGGGCTTTTGCATGCATACAACCCAATTCTAATGTATTTACATATCTAACACCTAAATTTCACTTTTTACATTTATACCACTGTTGGGTAATGTGGAAACCCGGTCCACCAAATTTAAGTAGTTTACTAATTAAGTATCACACCCACCGCTCACCTACCATACCTACCTACCGCTCACCTATCACATTGGAGTTCAGTGAATACTATCAAGTCAAGCAAAGCCAAGCAAAACTAAGTTAAGCTAAGTCAAGCAAAGCCAAATCAAGTCATCTTGAGAGCTAAGAGAAAGAGAGGAAGAGTGAGAGGAATGAAGAGAAGAAAATATAGATTTTCTTGTAAACGTCGAGGTGCTCGACGGTGTAATTCCTCGAAGAAATAAATCATCTGCAGCTCTGTGGACGTAGACAAATTTGCCGAACCACATAAATCTGTGTATCGCTCTGGTATTTTTTCTGCGTGCAATTTTTTCTCATTCTATTTTTCGCTTTATTGTAGTCGTTTTTCACAACAACTAGTATCAAAACTTTGGTTCGAATCTAAGGAAGAACGATGAGTAGAGACAGAGTTATGACATCGGAGATCGAGAAGTTTAATGACACAGATTTTGCTTACTAGAGGATGCAGATAGAGGACTAACTCTATGAGAAGAAACTTCATCTTCCGTTACTGGGAAAACGACCAGAAAAGATGAACGAGGCAGAATGGAATCTATTGGATTGACAGGTTCTGGGAGTTATACGATTAACCCTATCGAGATCACTTGCCCACAGCGTCATCAAGGAGAGGACTACTGCAGATCTCATGACGGCTTTATCAGGTATGTATGAAAAGCCATCAGCGAATAACAAAGTGCATCTGATGAAGAAGTTATTCAACTTGAAGATGACGGAAGATGTGTCTGTTGCACAACACCTAAATGATTTCAATACTATCACAAATCAATTGTCATATGTTGAAATTGATTTTGATGATGAGATATGTGCGTTGATATTGTTGGCTGCATTGTCAAATAGCTTGCTATAAGGATCACAGTTAGCAGTTCTGCAGGTAAATCTAAGCTGAAATATGATGATATTTGTGATTTGATTTTGACTGAGGAAGTGCGCAAGAAAGATTCTGTCGAGACCTCGGGTTCGATCGGCACTGATTGTTGATTCCAGATGGAGATCAAAAGACATAAACTCAAACCGTGGAAGATCAAAATCAAAGTCAGGTCAGCAGGATCAACAGAAAACCTGCTGGAATTGTGGCAAGACTGACTACATAAAAAGGAACTGTAAGAATCCTAAAAAAAATGTGAATGATGACGCTAATGTTGTAACTGAAGAAATACATGATGCACTATTTCTGACAGTTTACAGTTTTGTTGATGACTGAATACTGGATTCAGAGACTTCCTTTCATACATCTTCCCGTCGGGAGTTAATGCGAATTTATGTTGCAAGTAACTTTGGGAATGTATATCTGGCTGATGGAAAAACTCTGGACGTGGTGAGAATGAGAGACGTTGATATTTCACTCCCTAACAAGAGCAAATGGACTTTGCAAAAGGTCAGACACGTTCCTGAGTTGAAGAAAAACCTCATCTTTGTTGGGCAACTCAATGAGGGTGGTCATTCGGTAGTGTTCTCAGATAACGCCTGGAAGGTTACCAAAGGAGCATTAGTGCTGACTTGGAGTAAGAAAACTAACACACTATATATGACTACACGTTTACTCAGGCGATGACACATGAGTCAGAGGTGCATTATGGGGAAGCAGAAGAATGTCAATTTTCTAAAAAGTGGTAGAGCGCCAAAGGCAGAAAAACCGGACCTGGTACAGACAAATGGTGGAAGAAACACAGAGTTATGAAGAGGTCTTGCAAAATAAGAATTTGAGCAAGTGGGAGCTGACCAAGAAGGAGGAGACGGATTCCCTACCAGGGAATCAGACTTGGGAGCTGACATAACTTCTACCAAGGAAGAAGACATTGCACAACAGACATTGCACAACAAGTGGGTGTACCGAGTAAAAACTTGGTGGCAGTAAGAGGTACAATGCTGGACTTGTTAAAAAGGGATTTCAACAGGGGGCAGATATTACTCTTGCAGTGGGAGTTGTAAGCACATACAAAAGTAACCCAGAAAATAGCTTGGTGGTGCAAGACTACGTTGACGATGATATTTCAACTGAGGGTGTTACTCGTGAGAAGTCGAAGTTGTGCTCAACTTCAGCTTGTCTTCTGGCATGAAGACAGGGGCTCGAGTTGCAGAGGTGGAAGATATTATGTTTGAGGAAAAGATCGGTACAATTAATAGATGATGTAGCCAGTAGGTGATGCATTCAGTGTCTCAGTGTCAAAGTGGGAGAATTGTTGGGTAATGTGGAGATCCGGTCCACCGAATTTAATTAGCTTCCTAATTAAGTATCCCACCTACTTGTCACGCCCCACCAATGTTACGACATGAAGGAGTATTCTATAAGATGGAGGCCTAAAGAACAACCTAGAAGAATCTAGAATATGTATGTACATTAAAATAGTGTAGAACTATCTAGAAGCTAGAATATTATATTGTAAAGCTTTCTTTAGAGAATAGTCCCACATTGGCAATATGTAAGGCCAAGACCATGGAGGAAGCTATTATAAATAAGTGTCCCCTCCCTCATTCTAAGGCATCCAAGGTTTCAAGCTTTCAAGCTTTGTAATCTCTCTTTATTAGTGAAGCTTTATCTTCTTTAACTCTTCTTTCCATTCTACTTTCAAGAGAGTGCTTTTGAGCTGTTAGTTGGGAATGTTAGGCTGATTTAGTGCTAAGAAATAGCGCTAAAGCCGCACGGATAACTCGAGAAAAGTTAGTCCGTGACAGTTGGTATCAAAACTTTGGTTCGAGGGAATGACAAAAAGCATCAAGGAGCACGGGATGGAGTCGGAAGCCACTATTGTGGAGTCATCTCAGTGGCGCGGTCCAAAGGGACCCGTTGCACCTAAGCCACAGGGGAGGTTTAAGGAGATCATACATAGCTTTGATTCGCGCCTTGCTCGGATGGAGGAGGCAATGAATGGCGTGGAATGCCAAGTAGAGGACCTTGGCCAAAGGGTTGATGGACTCGAGGAGGAAGACATCACCATCCATTTAACAATCAGAGGTTTGATGCTCCAACTTGAGGAGACCTTAATGAGTCAAATGACTAAGTTGCAGGAGGACTTTATCGGGATGCTCCAAGAAGTGCGAAGTGCCCACAAAGAAGAGATGAATGACATGCGTACTAGCCTGAAGGAGATGCGTGGGGACATTTTGTTGTGCAAAAGGGCACTATTAGCACCCACCAACCATCAAACCTTCAAATCTAAGAGGATTGAGGTGCCAAAACCAAAGAGTTTTGGTGGAGCTCGTGATGCGAAAGAAGTGGATAACTTCTTATGGGGTCTGGAGCAATACTTTTGAGCAATGGGGATCACAGATGAAAAGACAAGAATTCAATTTGCTACTCTTTATCTTTCAGATATTGCTATGCTATGGTGGAGAAGAAGGCGAGGAGATGTTGAAAAAGGTATGTTCAACTTTTGATGACTTTAAGAAAGAGTTAAAGAGGCAATTCTACCCCGAGAATGCAGAGGATGAGGCTCTATTCAACAAGTGGAATTGATTCGAGAATATATCAAGGAGTTTACTAGTTTGGTCCTTGAAATCCCTGATATGTGAGACACGGATGCTCTTCATGGATGGACTTCAACAATGGGCAAAGACAGAGCTGAGGAGGCGTGGTGCACAAGATCTCGCTTCCGCCATAGCCATTGCGGAAAGCTTGGTGGACTACACAAAAGGGTCTACAAAGCCAAAAGATAAGAGGAACAACTATGTCAGAAGTGGGGGAGACCGAGAGCAACCCAAAGAAGAGAATCGTCGTGAATCAACCTCATTCAAAGCAAGAGACAAGAGGAAGTTTAACAACAAGAACAAAACTAACCATACAACAGTTGCTTCCTTTGTGGAGGACCACATTGGGTAAGGGATTGCCCGCAGAAGAAAGCTTTGATCTCCCTCCTTGCAAGTCATCAAGAGATAGAGGAAAATGATACAGACGTACGCTCTTCTCCAAAAACTCTGACAAAATGACTTCTCTTTGTAGAAGTGACTATAGGGAAGACATCCACTAATGCGATGATAGACACAAGAGCCTCTCACAACTTCATGTCTATCGAAGAAGCAAGAAAGATGGGTTTCCAAATAACTGGAAGTGGAGGCTCCATCAAGGCAGTTAACTCTGCAGCTAGGCCAATCCATAGTGTGGCTAAAGGAGTGAAGGCCTGTGTAGGAGATTGGTCAGGTATGCTAAACTTCTCTATCATTCTCATGGATGATTTTAAAGTAATCCTTGGCATAGATTTCTTGGCCCAAGTAAGGGCGTTCCCGATACCATTTGCCAATAGCATGTGTATCATGGGAGACGACCAAGCTTGCCTTGTACCAACAACAAGAGCTAGGCAACATGAGACCAGGATGCTGTCAGCCATTCAATTCAAGAAGGGCATTCGACGAGAGGAGGAGAGCTACTTGGCTATCCTTCATGACTCCGATGAAGAATCGAAGCCCGAAGAAGCCAAGCTAAAGGAAGTAGTGGAAGCACTTGCAGAGTTTAAAGATGTGGCGCCACCAGAATTACCAAAGGAACTGTCGGCACTATTTTTGGTGTGGGGTTTGTCCGTAAGAAGCTGTCGGCTATCGGAATTGAAATCCTGTTGCCCGCTTCGGAAGGATGTTTTTT
>NW_018164448.1:2602580-2605785 GCF_001263595.1 Phalaenopsis equestris
GAAGGGGATGAACCAAAGACCACTTGTGTGACCAGGTATGGGTCATTCGAATTTTTGGTGATGCCTTTCGAACTAACTAATGCTCTTGCTACATTTTGCACCGTGATGAACAAACTATTCCAGCCATACTTGGACCAGCTTGTTGTTGTCTACTTGGATGATATAGTGGTGTATAGCAACACTCTCCAAGATCATCTAAAACATCTCCGGGACGTATTCAAAGTTCTTAGAGAAAACAAGCTATACATCAAGAAAGAAAAATGTTCCTTTGTCAAACGAGAAGTGGCGTTCTTGGGGCATAGGATAAAGGAGGGAAAACTCATGATGGAAGAAAGCAAGGTCAAAGGAAAGCAAGATCAAAGCCATTCAAGATTGGGAACATCCCACCAAGGTACCTAAATTAAAATCCTTCTTGGGACTTATTAACTACTATCGGCGATTCATAAAAGGCGACTCCGCCAGCGCGACAGACTTACTCAAGAAGACCAAGTCATGGGAATGGAGTAGTGGGTGTAATGAAGCTTTTGAAGACCTCAAAAAGGCGATCAATGAAGAACCCGTACTCAGCCTTCCTGATCATACTAAGGTATACGAAGTACATAGCGATGCTTCAGACTTTGCTATTGGAGGGGTACTCATGCAAGATGGACACCCAATTGCCTACGAAAGCAGAAAACTTAATGAGACAGAACGTCGCTACACGGTCCAAGAAAAGGAGATGACAACCATCATACATTGCCTCAGAGTGTGGAGACACTACTTGCTCGGCTCCAAATTCCAAGTTATGACAGATAATATTGCCACCAGTTATTTCCAGACTCAGAAGAAGCTAAGTCCTAAGCAAGCAAGATGACATGATTTTCTGGCAGAATTTGACTACGTCTTGGAGTATAAACCAGGGAAGACTAATGTAGTTGCAGATGCGCTGAGCCGAAAAACAGAACTTGCAAGCATGTCACAAGTCTCCAGCTCCCTCATAGATAAAGTAAAAGAAGGCCTGGCCTTCAACCCACAAGCCCAAAGTATTATTGTCTTAGTAAAAGAAGGAAAAACCCGGAAGTTCTGGATGGATGAAGATCTCCTTTACACCAAAGGACGACGCATCTACATACCAAGATGGGGCAACTTGAGGAAGGAGCTGATCAAAGAATGTCATGACTTATTATGGGCAGGACACCCAGGTATGAAGCGAACTCTTGCACTTCTAAAAACAAATTACTACTGACCAGGGATGAAGGATGGGATAGAAGAATATGTTCGCACTTGTCTTGTATGTCAACAAGAAAAAATTGTCCTTCAACAACCAGGGGGGTTGTTAGAACCGCTACCTATTCCTCAAAAACCATAGGAGAGCGTCTCTATGGACTTCATCTCTAGCTTGCCACAATTAGGCGGATTTGGGAGCATCTTAGTTGTTGTGGATAGATTTAGCAAGTATGCAACATTCATTGCTGCACCCACCGATTGTACTGCCGAAGAAGCTGCACGACTCTTTCTATGTGATGTGGTAAAGTTATGGGGGATACCACAATGCATTATCAACGATCGAGATCCTCGCTTCACCGGGAGATTTTGGACCGAATTATTCAAAATGCTGGGGTCGGATCTAAACTTTTCTACAAGCTTTCATCCACAGAGTGATGGACAAACTGAGAGGGTCAATGCCCTCTTAGAGTTGTATCTGCGGTACTATGTAAGTGTCAACCAACAAAATTGGGCCAAGTTGCTAGATGTGGCTCAGTTTTCTTTCAATCTTCAAATAAATGAATCCACTAACAAGAGCCCATTTGAAATAGTCATGGGACAACAACCTATGACTCCCTTTTCCCTTACAACCAACTATGAAGGAAAAAGTCTGCCCGTCTTCAAGTTTGCCAAATCTTGGAGTGAACAAAGGGAAACAGCTCGAGCTGCATTGCACAAGGCCGCGAGGAAGATGAAGAAGTGGGCAGACAAGAAACGAAAGCATGTCAAGTTCAAAGAGAGAGATCTAGTCCTTGTGAAACTACTACCCCAACAATTCAAAACATTTCGAAAGATACATAAGGGTTTGATTCAAAGATATGAAGGCCCTTTTGAGGTAACGAAGCAAGTGGGAAAGATCGCTTATAAACTCAACCTGCCACGAAAACTGAAGATACATCCTGTCTTTCATGCAAGCATGTTGAAGCCTTACCAGGAAGACGTGGAAGACTCGTCAAGGGGGATCTCCAACCGGGCGCCTACAGCAGTAATCTCCTCCTTTGACAAAGAGATTCAAGAAATAATGGCCGATAGGGTGATCAGACGACGAGGGGTACCAAATTACAAGGAGTTTCTCATCAAGTGAAAATGATGACCTGATAGCGAGGCCAGTTGGGAGCATGAAGACACGCTGTGGCAATTCAAAGAGAAGATCAAACAGTATCAAGAGGAGAAGCGCAATGAGTGCATTTCTTATAAGACGAGAATGTCACGCCCCACCAATGTTACGACATGAAGGAGTATTCTAGAAGATGGAGGCCTAAAGAACAACCTAGAAGAATCTAGAATATGTATGTACATTAAAATAGTGTAGAACTATCTAGAAGCTAGAATATTATATTGTAAAGCTCTCTTTAGAGAATAGTCCCACATTGGCAATATGTAAGGCCAAGACCATGGAGGAAGCTATTAGTAAGTGTCCCCTCCCTCATTCTGAGGCATCCAAGGTTTCAAGCTTTCAAGCTTTGTAATCTCTCTTTATTAGTGAAGTTTTTTCTTCTCTAACTCTTATTCTTATTCTACTTTCAAGAGAGTGCTTTTGAGTTGTTAGTTGGGAAAGTTAGGCTGATTTAGTGCTAAAAAATAGCGCTAAAGCCGCACGGATAACTCGATGCTCACCTACAACACCCACCTATCGCTTACCTACCACATCCCACCTACCGCTCACCTACCTCACACCTGCCGCTCTCATGGTTTCTATAAATAGTCTTTTTTTGTTTAAAGTAAAAGCCAAGCCAAACAAAGCCAAACAAAGCCAAGCAAACCAAGTAAGACCAAGCAAAGCCATCTTGAGAGCTAAGAGAAAGAGAGGAAAAGAGAGAGAGAAATGGAGAGAAGAAAATAGAGATTTTCTTGTAAACGTCGAGGTGCTCGACGGTGTAATTCCTCGAAGAAATAAATTCTCTGCAGCTCCGTGGACGTAGTCAAATTTGCCGAACCACGTAAATCTGTGTGTCGCTCT
>NW_018164448.1:2615450-2616070 GCF_001263595.1 Phalaenopsis equestris
GCGTTCCTTTCAGGGGAAGTTGGCATGTCTGAGACGCTTTATTTCTAATCTCTCAGGTAGGTGTCAGCCTTTCTCGGCATTAATTAAAAAGGACGCAAAATTTATTTTGGAAGAGAAACGCCAGCGGGCCTTTGAGGACGTTAAACAATATTTAATGACGCCTCCTGTTTTGGCAGCCCTTATCCCAGGAAAATTGTTGATACTTTATACCGCGGCTTTGGATGACTCTCTTGGAGCCCTCTTAGCCCAAGTCAATGAGGAGGGAAAAGAAAATGCTCTCTACTAATTGAGTCGTCGTCTAATACCGACGGAGGTAAGGTATCCGACTATTGAGAAGCATTGTCTAGCACTAATTTTTGCCGCTCAAAAGATTAGACATTACATGCTTTCTCATAAGATCACCCTAATTTCAAATGTTAATCCATTACAATATTTGTTGACCCGACCAACACTCTCCGGACGTTTAGTGAGATGGTCAATGATCTTATTGCAATTTGATATTACCTTTGTGCCCCTCTATGTTATTAAGGGACAAATTTTGGCAGATTTTCTCACTGCACACCCACTGCCAGCTGGGTCCTCTCTCAACGATGAGTTACCGGACGAGCAGATCATACAGA
>NW_018164448.1:2616080-2616472 GCF_001263595.1 Phalaenopsis equestris
AGATACTACAGATGGATTTTTCCAGTGCGTAGTGCTGGGAAATGTACTTCGACGGTACTTCATCAGCCAGGAAAAATAAGGGATCAGGCACAGTTATACCAGGCAAGGCAGGGATCGGTTTGATCTTTATTACGATAGATAAGGGTATTTTGAGGTTTTCGTACCACCTAACGGAGCCATGTACCAACAATGAAGCAGAATATGAAGCCTTAATCGCCGGATTGGAATTGGCAATTTCGATGGATATAACGAACATTGACATTTATGGTGACTCTCAACTTGTCATCCAGCAAATCGCCGGACAATACAGAATTCTAAAACCAAGATTAGCAAAATACCATCTGTACGTGATAAAGGTCTTGGAGCAGATTCCTAAGGTGACTTTCTACCGG
>NW_018164448.1:2616572-2618059 GCF_001263595.1 Phalaenopsis equestris
TAGTATACTATTGTTGGATCCTGAATTGTCTTGTAGAGAAAATGACTTGGGAAAGATTGAGATGAAAAAATAAAAATAAAAATAAAAACTTCTCACCTTTTTTTTTCCCTAATATCCGTTATTTTCCTCATGAACAACATCCTCTATTTATATGTTTGGGTTGGCTATGCCCAGAAAGGGTTACATAAATGGCTACACAAAAAGAAAAACTCAATTTAAGAGAAGTAAAATGCTATCGGTGTAGCTAGCGATGTCATAAGGTTGTAGTATAGCGAATTGATAAAAGTTCATTTGCTTTGCGAAAATAACTTATCAGAAGGATTTGTCATGTTAGGCCATGTGAATTGTATGTTGAATAGACCAAATCAAGTGTCTGTATTCTGGCTGATTAGATTAGCTAAACTTAATTAAATATCCTTGATATGAAGTGTATGCAAAGTTGTCCTGGCGGATTGACCGAATTTTGCTGTGGATTTTTCGCTCTTTTTGAACATATTTAGAGTATTTTTATTTGGGCCTGAAATAAAAGCTTAGATACAACTAACATATTATTTGCATTACTGATTCTAGCCTGTGTTCTATGTTGTTCCGCATGCAGGGATGGGTTTCTGCAAATTGTGGTTCCTAAAATCAGCACTGAACTACAGAGAAGAGAGCCCACAGAGAATGTCTCCATTTTCAGAAGAGAGTAATTAGAAATCACACACAAGTTTGTATGTTTTGACTTCTGTTGAACATTTCCACCAAGATATATAAATATAAATATGGAAGATTTACATTTATACCGCCTAATTCCTATGTATTTACATTTCTTGCACTGAAATTTTTATTTTTGCAAACTTAGCATTTTACCGATGCATGAGAAGATGTAATACTTTTTGAAAATTGAAATTGTAAGTGATGAAAGATTTGGTTGGTATACATGTAAAACACAGTGTTTAGGTGTTAAAGATATGCAAAACATATAGGACTAAGATGGTATGTATGTAAATGCTGCCTAAATAAATGGTTTTTATATTGAGTTTGCCTGCTGCAATTTCTGTGCATAGATCTTGGCTAGAAATTTGTATTCTGATGATGAAATTATGGTTTTGAATGCATTGCAAAACTTATTATATTCTTGATTGCAAAGGTTTTATATTGTGCTACTCTAATGACATACTCAGAAACATCTGCTCTTCTGAAATTTCAACATTTTATATTTATATGTTTAATTTCTAAATTATGTTATTTCCTCAATTCCCCTTCCGGAGGAAATAAGGGTTGATGCCTGAGAGAGAATTTGTGGCGGTAAAATAATAAATAGTATCTTAGTGTTACACGAGAATCTAACAAATACTCATATAACTTATGACAGGTCGGAACATTAGAAATTTTTACGTGGAAAATCAGAAAATGAAAAGAATCATGAGGCCTAATATAATTTAAATGATTCACTATGAGTTGATGGTTACACATACATGCTCTTGTTTCAAGGGTGGGAAAGA
>NW_018164448.1:2618069-2622004 GCF_001263595.1 Phalaenopsis equestris
AGAGTTACGTAATTTCTCGAGCTATAATAATTGTCTCATGGTAGGGAGAGGTTACAGTGGAAAGCAGTTGCTGGAGCTTCGGTATACCGTCTTCGAGGTGCATTGTGGCATGACTTTCAGGATGATGCACTGCTCCGTAGGATGCTTCGTGGCATCGTCATATTTGTTTTTACTTTGCACAGTGTTTAGTAGCTCCACAACGCAAGTTTTGACTGTGCACGAAGCATCACTGTAATAAATAGAGGGTGATCAATGTTGCTTGATGACGACCGACAGGTGGTGTTCGATAGCTGTTAGAGCGGGAGGTGTCTGTCGGACCTTCAATGTAGAAACAATATTGAAATTTAGCTTCTTCTTCAAGCTCTGATCTTCTTTAGGTTTAAGACTTTGGTAACCCCCCCTCCCCTTTCTTTCTAAAAATAATTAGGTAAGGAAGAAATTCATGTCATTCCATTTGGTTGCCCGAAGGGGTTTCTTTGATCGGACGATGTTTAGTGAGCATTTGACTGTCTCAATAATGTTATAATTGAGCAATCTTGGGCTCATCAGATTCATCTTGCTAATACGCTCGATTTGACAATAAGCCTCCATTTGATCCTCTAATTAGACAATGAAAGCTTCTAAAACTTGATTAACAATTTGGTTTGGGCTTAACTTGACTCAAATTTGACCAAGTTTAGTATCATTATGTTTGTTTTGTCATGTCAATATGTTTGATTGTAAGTTTGTTGAAATCAAACTTCTGAATGATTTTTAATCGAATTTTGAATATTTTTTGCTAAAAAATTATTTCGAGACTTATGTCAAGCCTCAAGATTCATGCTGGATAATAAAAATTTATTGATGGCGCATTAACGGTCATGTAACTGCTTCGATTGTTTTCCTCCATCTCCTCTCATTTACTCTCAAATGACAGAATCTCATCAAAGATGGGGTAATACATAAAAGAATAAAATAAAAATATTAAACCCATGTACTTCATTTAATTCTTGATTTAGTAAATCTAGATGTTAAAATTTGTTGTGAGAACATGTAAGAACCGGGATGACATTGTCTCAGTCAACTATTAGAAAGAATCACATGAGGTTGTATGTATGAGAATGTAATTCATATGATTGAGTGCAAACAAATAAGGAAATATTCATTGAAGGGTGTAGAGTTAGAGGACTTTAAAGTGACATGTTAAACCCCCCAACTTGGTTTATTGTTTTAGGTTTTGATACGAGATGTTAGCCCCCAGATGGAGGGAATCAAGGGAACTCTAGAGTGAGAGCTAGTATCTTCTTTGCTTAACCGGTCTTTAGAACTATTCAAACTTTAAATTATTCTTTATAACATCTCTAGTAAGGGTAAAGAATATTATTGCTAATATTTGACACAACACAATATGCATACATCCACGATAAAATTCCTATACTTATTACTGATTCATGATAAGGAGAAAAATATTTTCATATTTAGTGTTTTTCTTCTACAAAATCTCAAGTTATCTTTTTAAGTTTGTATTGTTTTTGTCAAAACATTAAAATTATCAAAAATATTTAAACTTTCTTTACTGCAAAAACATCTTTAGTTTAAATAATTATCTTTTTAAAAATAGAAAGTTTTCCAAAAAGTGCATATTGCATATCTTCTCTGTGGGTTCGATATTCAGGTCTTAATCAAAAAGTCATATATTACTTGATAACGTACGTATACTTGCATAGTATCCCAATATAAATTAAAAGTTAAATTCTTATTTTTCTTCAAGATCAAGTTTTTGGTTTTGTTGCGAAATAAAGAAATATAAGTGAAAAATATAATCAGAATTATTGTCATACTGTTGCATATAAGTAGTTTCGGGATCATGCCCTCAGATAGCAGTGGTGTCATCTTGGCTACTTATGATGGAATATCTGATGATTGACGTCAATCCATCGTCGCATACTTGACGAGGGGAATTCTCCCCGATGATTGCTCCCTTGCCTCTCAGATCCAGAAGAGGGCGCTTTCGTTTACCATTATTAACGATACTCTGTATCGACGTTCCTTTGAGCAGATGTGGTTACGATGTGTAGGGGATGATGAGGCCCAGAAATTAATGGCTGAGGTCCATGAGGGCGTCTGTGGATCCCATCAGTCGGGTCCCAAAATGAAAATCAAGATCAAACGCCTTGGTTATTATTGGCCTACAATGACCCTTGATTGCATTGCATATGCCAGGCAGTGTCATCAATGCCAGGTGTTTAGCCCTGTGCTTCACCAACCCCCGAGTGTACTACACCCGACAGTCGCATCATGGCCTCTTGAAGCCTGGGGTACCGATATTGTGGGGTCTATTGACCCACCATCCTCTCGAGGACATCGATTTATTCTTGCGGCTATTGATTATTTCTCTAAATGGGCGGAAGCTATCCCTCTAAGAGAAGTAACGACAGATAACATGCTGCACTTCCTTAAGAATAATATCGTTTATAGATTTGGAGTGCCATGACGTATCATCTCTGATAACGGGTTGGCTTTCAAAAATATCAAGATTAATAGATTTGCTTGTCGCCATCACATCGATTGTCGATATTCGACGATCTATTACCCTAGAGCGAATGGCTTGGCCAAGGTTTTTAATAAAACTTTAGTTGGCCTTATCAAGAAAATTCTCCATGCCAATAAGAAAGAGTGGCACGAGGAGCTATCGGAGGCTTTGTGGGCATATCGTACGACATACCATACACCCAGTAGTTCTACTCCATACGCATTGACCTTTGGGTCTGAAGCAGTCCTTCCTTTGGAAGTTGAATTGTCTTCATTGTGTGTCACTATCAGCAATAATGTCAACAGTGAAGATAATACCCGGCTTAGGTTAGAAGAGCTTGACAGCTTGGAGGGGCTGCAATTACAAGCCCAACAAAGCCTCAAACTATACCGGGCTTGTATGGCCAAAGCCCACAACAAGCTCGTAAGGCCCCTTACCTTCATAGTTTGAGACTTGGTGCTGGTGTTACGCCATCCGATTGTATCTCATCGTCGAAGCCACGGGAAATTTGAGCCCACATGGGAAGGATCGGACCGTTCGTGATCGGTTACGAGGGAGGAGCCTACTTGCTTATTGATGCTAACGGATCTCACCCCATGCCCCCCATCAACAGGCGATATTTGAAGAGATACTATGCTTCGGTTCGTCCTTTATTTGACGTACTTTGCTGCATAAATTGATTATTCAAAGCTTCATGTACTTTTTAATTCAATTCTTGAGCAATAGGATTACATCCTTCTATTTTGTCTTATGTCTGAACTGCTTGTGATGATTTCCTTATAGCTATTGAGAGATCGTATTGCATAATCTAGGATGACATGTGGCACCCAAGTGAGGCCTTGTGCATCTCTTACAACCGATTTCTGAATTACTAAACAGACAAAGTGGAAGTCCTACGAGCGGCTTATACCTGGTGCAATCGGTAATCGATATGAGAGAAACCAAGTACTTCTCTTGTCTTTTTGTTCGGTGCCTCGCTTCGAGCGGGTCTAAACGAGCCTTTCCTACCCATTATAAATGAGCGTGGTAGAGAGCCTTGTCCCATTCGTCATAAATGGATGTGGAGGTTTCCCTCGTTTAGAGGATTTTAGCTCAGTCTGACGACTAAGTATTCTTTGGGTAGTGTATATTGCCCAACTAATTTCCGCAATGTCTGGGTTGACGAAAGTTTATCCCAATTCATATTTTCCTTTGGTGTGGCATTCTGCTCACCATCTTTACACTTGATGCGTCGACCTTCAGGTCGTAGCAGGCTTCCTTCCAGAGCCACTTTATCCTTGGTGTGGCATTCCGCTCACCATCTTTTACGCTTAATGCATCAACCCTCGGGTCGTGGCGGACTTCCTCCGGGAGCCGCTTTATCCTTGGTGTGGCACTCCACCCACTACCCTCATTGATGTGTGTTGACCTCACTTTTGGTTGA
>NW_018164448.1:2622104-2623330 GCF_001263595.1 Phalaenopsis equestris
GTTTAATCACTTTTGCACCGCATCAAAAATTTATTTCCAATTTATTTTTTTTATGGGCTGTTTACATGTATAGCATCGAAAACATCGCTATTTACAAATCTAGCCCCTCTTTCACCCATTTTTCAAATTCTCACTCAAACATCAAAATTCATGATAAAACACCAACTCATTTTTTTCATTTTTATCAAATTCTCAATGGTTTCATCATGACACGCATAAATACATCGGTTCCGTAATTCAAAAATATCAACTGAGTGCTAGATTCTGTAAATAACAATGTTTTGGGTGCTATGTATGCAAATATCGCATTTATTTATGGGCTTTTGGGATTTGCTAAAATGCATTTTTATATTTCTTTCGTAGAATTTCATTTAGACAAACAAATATGATTTTACTTCATTTTGCTTGTAATATATTTGAAGTGAAAACAGAGTAATTTGAACTGATAAGTCTTATCATCATTATAGCCTTACTATAACAGGTAAGCGTATATTGCATCAACAATGGAGAGCCATGAATTCTTCAGCTGATTCAAACGTAACCTATCACCATAAAGAGATATTGCAGGGCCCCTATGAAGTTATTTGGCCTCTTCCGAAGAACATTAATAGGGATCGGATATCTGCTGAATTTGTGTAGGTTCTCTGTGGATTTATGCAAATGCTAAATACGCTAAATATGACTAGTTTTTTTCGCTATTGGTATGTTTCATTACATTATGAGTGGTCTATGAAAGTAAAAAATAACTCAGCATCTATGAAATGAGATTATTATTCAGATTAAATTTTCTGTGAAAAATTATGGTTAGAGGAATAGTTTTTGTTAGAATCATTTTATGGTGGTTATATACTGAAAGCTGTCTTTTAGAGTCTGTTTGGGATAGGTGCAATGTTTTATAAATATGGTTATGAAGTTATAGCGAGTAAAATAATTTTTTAGGAAGCTGTGGTGTGAATTATAAATATTTAATTTTTTTTCAAAAAGTCTGACAACAACCTTTTTACAGACACTATATATATTTGGTTACAAAAATCAGCTTCTCACAATCAAAATTTTTAAAAAGCAGTAATAAAACAATTCGCCAAACGGGATTGTGGTGGGGATCTTACAGCAAGCACTGTGTAGGCATAAAGCTATCCCAAATAGATCTTTAATATTGACATCAAATCATTATATTTGTTTTACATCCTAATATTTCCAATGCATTGAACTTCAAAGAAAAAAGA
>NW_018164449.1:0-653 GCF_001263595.1 Phalaenopsis equestris
TGACCACGTAGTTTTTACACCAACTTGTTATTTAACAAATTGTATTCTAATTTTCTCTCTTGAAAAAAATCTTGATATTTTCAATAAATCCAGCGTGCAGAACACAAGCTGCTCATGAGCCACGATTTTTTTTTAATACTCATTCATTAAGCAAGCTGGTTGCTTACAAATAATTTTTTTTGAGCTTGAGTTATATATAAGTTAAAAATGAACAGAACTTTATTCCATTGTGTTAGTCTCATTTTGACTTGATTTAATTTAAAAAAAATTAAAAAAATAAAATTTATAATTTTTTAAATTATTTGAGCTAAACTCGAGCCAAATAAGAGGTGGAACAAACAAATAAATTTCAATTGGGTCGAACATAATGATGCTTGTCAGAAGATGAGCAGTAATAGAGTAATTATTTACTGTATTAGTGTTGTACTAGGCTACAACACCTGTTAGATAATAAAAGTGAAACATGGGGAGATACCATGATTTTTACGTGAAAAACAGTAGAATAGGAAAAAAAATCACGAGGTCTGCTGAGTTGAAATAATCTACGTACTATGAATGATGAGTGCATAGGTCTACATTTCTTCTAAATTAGGGAAAATAGAGTCACAAAGTCGATTACTGAAATTGTGCAACATTAATTCATTGATAATAGT
>NW_018164449.1:753-5765 GCF_001263595.1 Phalaenopsis equestris
AGTTGAATGATCTATTTTTTAATATTTAATTTTCTTATTCTCATTCCAGCATTTCTTTCAAAAAGAAAAAATGATCGGTGAACTAAAATATGACAGAAAAAATGTCGGTGATAGTCTCACAAAAATTCAACAATCCATAAAAAAGAAACACGATAAAGATAGATCCTTCGCAAAGAGATCGTGAGGCCCATCGAGCTGACCGAGCTAAGCTAACTAATTCAAAAGTCAACGGTAGAATGTCTAATCGATGCCAACAGAACACTCATCCAGGAACTCATCAAGAGGATATCCAATTCTTCAACCCAAACAAGCTGACCCAATCTGGAGATCTATCCCACAACAGAGTTGATCAAATGAAAGGATTAGTTGTGCAAATATCTTCGACCGTCCCACAAAGGCCAACAACTTCTTGCCGAAGAGGATTTCTGAATTAGCCAACTCAGAGAAGTTGAACAAGCCAAGCCAACTCATACATGCTAAACGAGCTAAGCCGACCAAGCCAAGCTAACTTAAAAAAGTCGATCAAGCTAAAAAAATAACCAAAAGATGAATAGTCACCTTTAGACGCCAAAAACATCCCAACATAGGCCACTCCAACTAAAGACAAAAATGTAATACTATTGTTATGTTTAATGCTCTATAAATAGGAAAAAAAAATTATTAAAGATAAGTCCACTTTTACTGTTCATTTTTTATTATCACAAGATTTAGTATAGAAATCACCTCCTTCTCCATCTATTTTTTTCAATTTTTCTCTCACACTATAAAGTTCTCACACTATTCAATAGGTGGGATTCACGAACATTTTTAGATTCAACAAATACTATACCTTGTTATGCCCACTTGTTTTGAGATAATACCTATTCAACATAACAAAATAATTACAAAACAAGTAATTAGTTCTAGCCATTAAATCGTACTTAAGTTGAGTAGCTCTTAAAGAAATCATTGGCAATTCCAGTATTTTTAAAAAGGAATTGCTACTATTATATTACTATAACATGTCATATTATTAATATACTACCTAATTATTTATAATTACTAATAAACAATCCTATTTATTAAACTCATTTACAAACCACCTCAACATCTAATTATCATGGTAAATATGAGTTTATTACCTTAAGATGCACCCTATAATTATAACGAATTACATAACATCCAAATAATCATAAAAAAATATTACAATAAACCAATAAAAATCTCTTGGAAAATTAAATTTCAAATTGTCAAAAAAAACTATTTCTCAAATCATGGATGCTCAAGCATTCAACAATGTTTAAGCATTTGCAGAGTTCCCAAGTAGAAGTTTACATAAATTAGTGCACCACAGAAAGACATCCAAATGGTCAATATCACATTTTTAATTTTTACAAGAGGACTTCATTATTTACAAATCCAAAAGCAAAAACCGTAAATTTATATGTATATATATCCGCAAAAACTTGAGAGAGAGTTCAAACAAACCTGGGGATGGCATAACTGGGCTCCGTCCAATTAGTTGGATCCACCACAATACAAGGATCTGATTTTTCAAAGTAGGCAACCTGTAACACAAGAGCTGAATGTTTAATTTCATCGGAATATCACCTATGAGATTTGCAATATAGAAAATGGTGTCTTACATGAAAAAATATTTTTTACCTTTTCTTTACAATTTGGGCAATAGTGATATTTGTGCCAGAGGCAGTCCATGGAAGGGCAAAGAAAGCATACTCCCAGCATAAATGGCATCATGCAACCAACAAGAGCAGCTAGACTTGGTTTAGATCTGCAGCAACCAAAGAGGGAATAAAAAAATGAGATGGGAAATTTACATACATACCACACAATTTTTATATTTTTACATATCTAACTCCTAAAGTATGATATTTACATTTTTAACACATTGGTGTCATAACTACGAATGAAAGGTGTATTTCAATTTTAAAAGGATAATGTTGATGGTATTTTTTTATGCAATGTCTGTGTATGCATGTAAATACGACAGTTTAGGTGTTAAATAAGTAAATATAAGAACTGCACGGTAAAAATGTAAAAGCCTCAAATGAGAAATGACTATGTATTTACATATCTAACACAAACTTTGATTTTAACATTTACACAACCCTTACGCACTTACCCGCGACACAGTGTTTGAGGGTTTAGTTTCCCATCTTGAGGTCCTAGGTTCGAATCTCACGTATTGCCCTTTGGGCTCATCTTTCCCAAATAAAAGAAAAAAAAATTTATACCACCCACATCTTTTATACCACATAAAAAATACAACTAATGTAACTTAAAAAAAGAGAAATACACCTTTTCACGAATAGTTAAAGAGGTATATAAGTAAAAATTGAAGTTGGTGTTAGATCTGTAATGGTGTTAGATCTGTAAACGATAAGAATTGAGTGGTATGCATGTAAATCTTCCATTAGAAACAAAAAAAAATTTACAAGGAATACATGGTTAAACAATTATGACTCGTAAAAGACAAGTGCCAAGCTGTCGGTGTTTTCTATGCTGGCCTGATGTAATTGTTGACGGTAAGGGGATAGAATATAAATCAGAACAAAACCAAATGAAATTTTGGTTAAAAGAAATTGGAGGGAATGTAAAAATTTTACTTTACAATTTCAGATTTGCTAATTAGTTCCACTGCAACTAATAAGTAAATGGATCAAAATAAATCAATAAAGTAATAGGTAAATGGATCCACAGGAACATGTGTAAAGGCATATTACCATAAACAATCCCTATACAATCATTAAACTAAATAAATAATAATAAATTATCAGTTATCACTATGATTCTCATGCTCCTCCTGACAAAGAAATAAAAAATAAATTTTTAAACAACTAAAATAGAAGGAAAAAAATACTTTCACACAATTTCTACACAATCAAATCAAGAGGTGAAAACTAATTTCAATTCAATTCCCACTCCCTTCTCATTTCGTCTCCTTCAATTACTTCTAACCACACAGCCTTATAGAGTTCACGATAAGTGATTTTCAAACAGTTTTTCAAAGAGAAGAATAATCATCCTGTCATCAAATGGGTTTAAATTATGCACAGCAGTATCCACACTTATTAAAAGACTGGGAAATCATCTCTCATGCGATCAATTTAGTCACAACCAATCTACATGAAAAGTTAGGAAATTTCCCCACAAAGCATGAGCTCCAAAAAGACCAACATAAAAATCCTTATCAACCTTTATAATTTCAGATTGAAAACCGGTATCCTTTCAAATCTCCAACAATTTCTGAAAAACTATTTTTATCCCCTTCTAGTAGCATTTAGCGTATCTTTAATTCAAATTCAAAATAAAAAACATAAACACCTCACCTTATGCCAAAAATAGAGAAAAACAGAAAGAAAGAAAAATCAGGGTCCATCATCTACCGGTCTTCTTTCCTAATACATGGATACAATTTTTTTTGTCTTAAGAACATCAATTTCATAAATATAAATAGTTGGGATAAAGCCAAAGACATTGATGATGATCTTAACTCTAAAGTTCTGATTTTGATTTTTATTTGGACTGGTAAATTTCATAAAATACAAGCAGTATCTCTAGAATCAAATTGTGTTTCAATTTAATAAAGCTCAACAAAAGTAGCCGTATTCCTATTGAATATCTCTAACTATTGTAATTTCAAAATATCGAGATAGAGTTACATAAGCAGCTAACCATATGACAGCATTAGAATCAGAAGTAAATTTATTACACTTTTATGAATCCAAGTCACTTTTACAAACAAAGCTTAAATCTTTGGAAAGCCAATCAATATATATACCTCGTTTAATATTGGTTGTAATTTCATGCTGGTAAAATATTTGCTTTTCTAGCATTCTAGCCTATCAATATTCTATTTTAGCAAGAAGCATTCATCAGGGCTAAAATATCAAAATCAAATTGACAATAAATCCAGGTTGTCACCAAGATCACTATTCAGATAGAAATGCCTTCTAATGTTACTCTTGTCCATCACCAAGATTCATATCATTATCTGTATAAAAATCATAAAATTCATAATGGTTAATATTAGCATTAAGATCATATAACAGATTAATACAGAAATGCATTCTTGATTGGATAAATTAACTAAATAGTAAGTCAAATAAAAACAAATAAATAATGGTATGAATCAACTTATAAATCAATTATGGTAAGTCAAATAAAAACATGTAATTGTGATATATTTTCTTTATTTAGTTTTTACTTAAATATTTAGTTATTGGTTTTGCATATTTAGTTATTGGTGTTGCAAGGGTGGTCAAAAGTGAAATGCCGAGTAAGGTATAAATATTCAACCGTTGTTTGATTTTCAAATTTCAACATTCTCGTGAGTTTTTCAAATTTAATCTATCATTGCATTATCCTTTCTTTTTTCAATTTCTCAAGCTTTTTAGTTTTACACTTAATGAAGGCAGAGTATTGTGCAATCAATGGATTTTAATGTGAATCCCATTTCTTTTTTGTGGACTACATTCATTTTGATTCCAATAGAAATGTCAAATTCTAAATTTCCTATTTTAAATTTATTCTTGTTTATTCCTTTCTTATTGAGTTGTATTTCTTTTATTTAGTTGGTTGTTGTGTCTTTGATAAGGTACAATGATAGGAATTAAATTTGCCTTAATAATTGAGAAATAAGAGAATATAGCTTTTACTCTTCATGATATCAGAGCCTCGACGGATCATTCCCATCGGCGTGTTCGCCTTCAATGTTAGCCTCGTTTATCATTGGTTTCATTTGAGTCATATGGATCGCAAGCTTCAGGGTCTTCCGTCTCCTACCTGTGCACGTGTGACCCCGGAACTGAAGCCCTTGCTGGATCGCAAACTTCAAGGTTGTTCGTCTTGATTTTGTTCGGTTTGCAAAAGACAAATCGTAGGTTCGCAGCGTACAGGGACCCTTCGCTTAGCTCGTCTCTCTCGTACGCACGAGTCGCGGACTCCGTTCGAATAAAATCCTCCATGCAGCCGCCGAGATCCTCTTCAACTAGCCAACAGACCCTCCTCTG
>NW_018164450.1:0-1498 GCF_001263595.1 Phalaenopsis equestris
TCAACAGAAAATCCTCGCACTTGAACGATTCCGTCTTCAAAATAGAACACGGCATAAAACTCTTTTACAATATTTGTAGCAACCTTATTGGTGGTGTAATAGAAGTTTTCCCACCTCCGCTCGGTAATAACTCATTCAATTTCTCCTCCCGGACTCTCAAAAACTCGAAATTGTATACATTTCTTTCCTTCAAATACTGAAGTAAATCTCGATTGAGCCTTCACATTGACGAAGCGAGACTCGTCAAACTCAAGTCATCTCTTTTGTCGTCGAGCCATTTCAATATAATTAAAATTATAGAAAAATTCCAAAATATACTTCAAATATGCAAATAATGGCTTCCAAGAGTGATTCTAAGAGTTCAAAATTAAGTTCCAAGAATTTCTTCCTAATATTTTCTTCACATTCTCAAATTTCTCGGATCTTCTCAATGTGGAAGAAATTCATGCTGAAAATCAAATATTTTTAGTTTGGAGTGAAGCTCTTACCAAGAGATGATGAAATTCGGTGTCTAAATGCCTTGAAATCGCCCCAAATCCAAGATCTCTCAAGCCCTAGGTCAAAAATTGCATTTTTAAGAGGAATGGGATGATGAATGGTGGGGGTTGACTAGTCAAAATCACGGTTAAAGGTGTTTTTTTGGGATCTCACCATCAGCGGGGTCTTCGGTGCCGTCAGCGAGCTCTATAGTCTCAGAAAAAGTCCCTCGTCGGCGGCGTTGAGGGCGCCGTCAGCGAGCTCTATTTAATTTGTTCAATTTCTGGATTTTTGCAATTTTGATCAATTTCAAGCCTCAACGACATTCTTTCAATCATTATAGACATAATTTTAAGTGCTTAAATGATGTACTTATCACAAATAAACTTTATCACAAATAAACTTTCACAAAACTTTCACAACACAAAACATCACAATTATATATAAATTTCAAGGGTTACAATATAAGTTACTCAACACACCTAAGTTTGGTATTTTCTAGACCTTAATACATAAATTCAGCGTCGCAATCCAAGCCACAATACTCAAAACGCATAAAACAAACATCTTATGCTCAGTCTCAACTATACAGGATCTAAAAGTAAAGTTCTAAAGCAAAGCAAACATAAAGTTCAAACCAAATTACACACTTAGACAGACAGGTAGCAATGTAAATCTACTATTCTTCAGATTCAGTTCTAGATTATCCTCTGAGATCACCCATTGATTGCACATGAACTAAGAGGCTATAGAAGGGTCGGTATGGAAATTATTCAGTAGAGTCCTCTTCTATCAATTTCATCCTTCCTATCAGCCGTATCAAACTGTCTTCTATATGTCCAGAGTGAGAAAAATGTTCTTTCATCCTCCAGTCTAGATGATCGAAGAAATCATAGATATTATTAATTGCATTCATAACATTTTGTACCTCCTTCTCTAATTTCTTGATTCTGCGCAGGATCACCAGTGTCTTGTCTGGAACTAAAGGTTGAATAGGTAGTGAATTCTGAGACGATTGATC
>NW_018164450.1:1893-3109 GCF_001263595.1 Phalaenopsis equestris
CAGGAGTAAAAGTTATCCATCTGCCTCACACATAGACGACTCCCTGGTTGATTCCATGCAAATTAGCATAAAATTCCTTCACCACAGGAACAACTACGGCGGCTATAGTATAGCACTGCACTTCCCATCTTCGCCGCACGATCATTTCTTTAATTGTCATCGATGGATTATTCAATCCTTGATTTATGAATCCTCGTTCCCTGATTAATCCTTACTTTGATAGTACCTTATTGAAGATTCGCTGCGCCTCCGCACTAATGAACTTTCTCCGATTGAACACTCGCATCATATGGTTTTCAGAAGAATTGGACGCCATAGGGATGAATTTGGTGGAGTTTCACTTCATTCTTGGGGGAAATATGAACTTAGGAATCAAATTTGGAAGTTTAAAAGGGGTAACTCCCACCTAAAACCGCCAAAAATCGCCCATTCAAACTCCAGAAACCGCCATCCCGCCGGTCTCACCGTCGGAGAGCCTTTAAAATTTAATTGCCTGGACTCTCGGGAAAAATCCGTCGTCGGCGCCCAAGGAAAAAATTGCACAGTTTCGCTCTGATCCGAATGCGTTCTAATTTTCCCTATGGATCCAATTCTTATGATGATTCAAGGGTAAATACGAGTAGTAGAGTTCAATACTACCACAAACTAATGATAATTTCAAACAAAAATACTATAATCACAATAAAAATAAGGATAACTATGGGTTGCCTCCCATAAAGCGCCTGGATTAACGTTGTCAGCCCGACCTATTCAGATATTATTCAGGTTGACTGACCATTAAGACCTCTTTAAAATTATATTTACTTTAAATCTATTTTCAGTCTTTTGATCTTCAATTTCAACAGCTCCGTAAGTATATACTTCAGTCATAGTAAAGGGTCCTAACCAACGTGACTTCAATTTCCCAGGGAATAATTTCAGCCTTGTATTGTAAAGAAAAACGTCTTGCCTTAGTTCAAATTTCTTCTGGTTAATCTTCCTATCTTGCCATAACTTTAGTTTCTCCTTATAAATTCTATCGTTATCATAAGATTCATTTCTTAATTTTTCCAATTCAATCAATTGTAACAATCTCTTCTTACGAGCATCTTTTAAATTATAATTGAATTCTTTAATCGCCCAATATACTTTATGCTCCAATTCTACTAGTAAGTGACAAGTCTTTCCAAAAATCAGTCTGTAAGGAGTCATTCCAATATGAGTTTTATAAGCAGTC
>NW_018164450.1:4661-5803 GCF_001263595.1 Phalaenopsis equestris
CTTTCGCATAACTCCAAAACTTTTTCAAGGTAATTTAAGCATGCGTCAAATGATGTTCCAAATACAGAGAAATCATCCATAAATGCTTCCAATCCATCATCAATTAACTTACTAAATATAGAAATCATATATCTCTGGAATGTTGCAGGTGCATTACAAAATCTGAAAGGCATTCTTCAAAAAGCAAATGTTCCAAAAGGACTAGTAAATGTTGCCTTTTTCTTGATCCTCGGGAGCAATAGGAATTTGATGGTAACTGGTATATCCATCTAAAAAATAAAAATTTTTGTATCAGCAAGTCTATCTACTATTTGGTCTAAAAGTGGTAAAGGAAAGTGATCTTTCCTAGTGGCAGAGTATAATTTTCTATAATCGATGCAAATACGCCACCCAGTAACTTCTATGATAGGTATTAATTCATTATTCTCTTTTGTTTCAACAATCGCTCCTCCTTTCTTAGGAACACAATGAATTGGACTTACCCATGCACTGTCTGAAATAAGATATATAATTCCAGTGTCTAACCATTTCAACATTTCATTCTTAACTACTTCTTTCATCATTGGATTTAATCTCCTTTGTGGATCAACTCTTAGTTTATATTGTTCATCTAGTATAATTCTGTGCATACAGATTGAAGGATTGATTCCTTTAATATCAGCTAAGGTCCAACCAAAAGCTTTCTTATATCTTTCTAATGTATCTAACAGTCTTTGCTCTTGCAATTCATTTAATTCTGAAGCTATAATTATAGGTAATGTAGATGAGTCTCCCAGAAATACATACTTCAAGTGGTTAGGCAATATTTTCAACTCAAGTTTAGGTGGTTTTATAATTGACGGAACTAGATTCTTATCAGCATTTTCTGTAATCCAGCATCTCAAATCTTTCCTGAACATAATCTAATTCTTCATTTTCTATTTCGTCCAAAATAACTTCATCACTTTCTTCAAATTGTCCTTTCTCTTCAAAATGTTCTTTAAAATGCTCATTCAATAGATGTTCACTAATTTCCATGCTAAAAAATTCATTATCTCTTTTAACAGTAAGGTATTTCATAGATTTAGCAATGTTAAAAGTCATTTCTTGATCGTTAACTCTCATAGTTAATTCTCCCTTTTGAACATCTATCATAGCTCTTC
>NW_018164450.1:6115-7166 GCF_001263595.1 Phalaenopsis equestris
AGGAAGCTTTTTCTGAATAATTGCACTACACTCTTCACTAAGTGCAACAGTTTCATTATTAGTGAACTTCCTTTTCTTGTTATAATATCTTTTGTAAATTTCACATAATTAGGCATTTGCTCTAAATTTATACGAAGGGAATATTTACCGTTAATTTTTTAAGAATTTCTAAGAACTTGGAAATTTGTTTATTCTGTTTGTGTTGCTTCAATCTTTGAGGAAACGGTGGTGGAGGTTTATCCACAGTAATTTTCATTGGTGTAAGTGAATATTCTAATTCCTGGTATTCATGATCCTTTTTCTTTTTCTGTATACACTTTCTCTATTTCAGTTTCCATTTCTTTCTGTACTCTTATTTCCAATTCTTTTCCACTTCGTAATTGTATCGCTTTCATTTGTTCTTTTCCTTAATCTTTAGGATTTGGTTCCACAGTACTAGGAAAAGTTCCTAGTGTTCGGTTACTAAGCGTAGTAGCGATGTGCCTTAATTGATTTTAAATATTCTTAATAGCAGTTCCTTGATTTTGTAATTGATTTCCTTGAATTTGTAATTGATTTCCTCGATTCTGCAATTGTTAACCCATGTTTAATGTCCTCTCTTCCATATATAACTTTTTTTTCCTTAATTTGAGTGTTTCTGTTAAATTCTGGAGGATAAGAAGGTCTATCATTAATATTTCCTTAGTTGGATGAATTTCCTAATGGGTTCACTGGGTTGTTCACCCATTGTTGATTTGTAGAAGAATTGTTATTCCAATTAAAATTTGGATGATTCTTCCAACCTGGGTTATAATAATTTGAATAAGGATTGTTGGGTCTATTAATAGCATTTAAAGCCTCATACAAAGGTTGAATATCCACAAATTGCACAGATGAATTCTCTTCCATCATAGTATGTTTTGGAGAATAATTCATTCCATAATGATCTAATTTCTTTGATATTGCAGCAATCTGCAAAGCTAACATAGATATTGCATCAGAATCATGGATACTAGCAACTCTTTTAGGATTTACCCTTTCAGAGGGCCATTGAAAATTGTTGGTAACCATC
>NW_018164450.1:8623-9531 GCF_001263595.1 Phalaenopsis equestris
ATCTTCACTTTAGTTGTAAAACTCAACATATTTTAACAAATCAATTAGCTAGATTGAAAGTAAATTAAGATCAAAGTGAAAATATCATCACAAATTCTTTAACATTTTCATGGCTCAACCAACTTAAATCACCACTTCACAAATCTCAAGACAAGGAGAAAGAATGAGAAAACTACTCATAACTCATGGGGAAGGCACAACAAAACTCAGAATTCATATATAAAAGCAAAGTCATACAACTACAACAAGTAAATAACACTTATCTCTAATTTCTCCCCAAGAAAACTCCTCGAAGTTCCTCTGAATTTTTTTCTTTCTTTACAGCACACAGAGCTCTTCTTCGAAGCGGCAAGGAGAAAGAAATCTCTCACTTTCCTTCCACTCCTGCAATCTCTCGAAGAACGAAGAATTCCTCACAATTAAAATCTCTACACACTTCTGGAACCTCTCTTGCACCCAGGAGCCTCTCTGCAAACTCCCCCTCTCCAGTTTTCAGCTAAAATCTTCTTTTAAAGTTGTGGATGAGTTTTTCCAAGAGTTGCCTAAGCATCCCTCCAAAATTCATCTTCATCCAATGCATTTTTGGACATAACCGTCGATCTCACCGTCGGCAGCCTCGAGGGCGCCGTCGAGAGGCCTTCTAAATTATTAAATCTAGAGTCTTGGGAAATTCTCGTTGTCGGCGCCGTTGGGCTCGTCGTCGGAACCGTTGGGCTCGCCGGCAACGCCCTAGTTCAAATCTTCACATTTTGGTCATTTTCGCTCCAAATTCGCCCCTTTTTGCATCTTTTTGCTCCAATGACTCTAATTCATCATTCCTGCAACAAAACACGCAGCAACATCTATAACAGATCTAAGTGATCCTACTAATCTATTATAAAATGTTTGAATTATTAACTAATCTGGTA
>NW_018164450.1:9662-10777 GCF_001263595.1 Phalaenopsis equestris
CAAGTTCTGATAGATCCAGATGCTAATGAATTTAACCAAGCTTTGTCTTTATCCCTTAATAAAAAAGAAAAAAGTCTAAGTCTAACAGCATCATTAGACACTCTGTCATATTTAATAGTAGCACAAATTTCAAGAAAGCTAGCAAGATGTAAGTTGGATCTTCAGTAGGTGTTCCTCCAAATTGATTATTTTGTACTATTTGGATAATAACAGGTTTAAACTCAAATGAATTAGCAGCAATATCAGGATTTTGAATAGTCAAGTGAAGTTCATCTGCTGTCGGATTAGCATAATCTTTTAATGGTCTTAGTCGATTTTTGTTCATTTGATTATTTAAGTTATTTGCCATTTCGTTTAAATTTTTAATTTCTTTTTGTTGTATTTTTGTTATTTTCAAATTTTTCTATTAGTACGCTCTAATTCAAAATCGTAAGGTATTAAACCTTCATATCCAATATTTTGCATAAACAAATATAATAATCAAATAAAAATTTCTTAAAAATAACTCTTAAAATAAAAATATATTTTCTTTTTGGATTTTGTATTTTTGATATATTTTTTTTATTTTTTATATTTTTTATATATAATTATCTCTAAATTTTCTAATTTACCAAATCTATTTAATTTACCATTTTCTTCCTCGGCAACAGCGCCAAAAACTTGATCCCGTCGAAATATAGTTGTGTGGAAATTATATAGTTGACTCCGCTATGCAACGGTGCCAAAAACTTGATGCAATATTTTATGAATTAGAAATTTAAGCAATAATATTGAGATTCTACGCAAGTGTACATATCACTATCAAGTAATAAAGAACTTTCTATTTAAGCCCCAAATATCGATCCCACAGAGAAGGTTTAAATTTGAAATGATAATTTACTAGGAAATTCACAGAAAGTCAAAACAAAATTACTCTCACTAATTTCAAATGTTGAAATATTAACAAAACTAAATTACTTAGCAAAACTAAAATGCAAAATTTAAATAGTAACTACTAAATTTATTAAATTATGTTTATGTGATGAAGATTTCTTATGTGAAAAAGCATCTTTCTCACTACAATGAGGTTTTGGTGAAATGAGATGAGATAAATGGTTTTAATATGGAAATGAGAT
>NW_018164450.1:11033-27637 GCF_001263595.1 Phalaenopsis equestris
CATATTTCCCTATTTATTTCCCTATTTATTTGCACTTAATTCCATGAACGAAATTCTCCTTCATGGAATCAAATGTGATCTTCACTCTGTTTTAGAGCTCATACTCAATTTCCTGAATCATATGTTTCACAACAAATTTTAACAGTTCAATTAGCGAGATCAAAAAGCAGCGAGATCGAAAAGCAAATTAAGTTCGGAGTTGAAAAAAAATCATAATTTATTTATATTTTAATATTGGCACATTCATATTATCTCTTCCTTTCACCATATCTCAGAGTAGGGAGAAAGATAAAGTAAACTACTCAGACTTCATGAGAAAGATACAACAAAACACAAATTCATATATAAAAAAAAGTTTATATACACTAATAAATAAACAACACTTATCTGAAACTCTTTCTCAAAACAAATCCCTTATAGCCTCTTCTAAGAAATATAGAAAGAAGAAATCTCTCACTTTTCTCCTTCTCCAACACTCTTAGAGAAGAGTTCACACTTAATCTCACCCCAAAACTCTAAATTATAAGAACAATGGACTCTAAATGGTTGTGGAATGGAGATGAGAGGTGTATGGTGTGTAGGAAGTTGAATTGGGATGATGAGATGTCAGGAAGAGTCACTTTTCTGATCAATTTTGGCCCAAAAAAAGCCTAGAGTCAATTATCCAATAGATGCCTCCAAAAGCTCTTCAAAAAGCGTCCAGATTCGTCGAATCTTCTAGAAATGGGGTCTGAACAGACATTGGCGCCGTCGGCACCAGTGTTCATTTAATTAATTAGATGCTCTATATCAAACGGCATCGTCAGTGCTGCCTCTGGCATCGTCGGCATTGAGTAAAATTCACCATCTATTCTTTTGGTCTGTGCCGTCGGCACTGCTCTTGGAGTCATCGGCGCTGAGTATTTCTCAAAAAAGCCATTTTGACTCTAAATTGCATCGTTTTTTCTTCCTTTTTGCTTCAAGTGCTAAAAATCAACAACCTACAATAAAAAATAAAAATACCTTCCATTAAAGTGCAATATCTCCAAAAATTAGTATAAAATATGGGTCTAAAAATGCATATATTTTTGGTGTATCAGTGATCAAGGTAATTCTTGTTCCGGAAAGCACCAAAATTTAATTAGGTAGCTAGGTGATTGAGGTAACTTGACTAAATAATTTGTTAGATAAGCAAGGTGGTCCAGTAATGAGATGATTACAGTGAACTAGCTAGGTAGTCAAGGTTATTTTGTCACAACTAAATAAGTCTTTTGGGATCCATGGTAATAAAGGTGTCACAACTAACATGGAGCCCAATAGACTAACATCCAATGGCCTAAGATCCTTAATTGCTTTTGATAAAAAAGGAGACTCTCAGTACTTTGATAGTTCTAAAATGTCACTGATTCATGAGTATCAATTTAGGCTTACTGAAGTGCCCTATCATATAAGGAATGCATTTTCTCAATAAATATTTGAGGTTATGCCCTAGAGATGTTCAAGGTCTTGACACTAGAGTCCAACAAGTGAAGAACTAATCTATCAGACCAATAACTTCTTTTGAGTCGACTATATTTCTACTGAAGATCATTGACACAACCCTTTTTTACCAATGCATTCCATCAAGAGCAATTAAATCTTTCATTGGCTTCAAGCAAATGTTCATGATAGAGTTTATTGGCACCTAAAAAACCTAAAAGAATTTGCAAGCCCTTCTGTAGATCAAGCAAGAGAAGAATGAGATCCTTTATCCACTTCCAAAAAGATATGTTGGAAGTGTGAGCTTTAGAGCCTATAGTGGCTTATGATCACCCCTACCTGAAGGGCTTAAAAAAAATACATTTTAAGTACATTTTGGGTCTAAAATGACCAATGATATTGGTCAAGTTATTGGAGATGGCCAACAACTATATATCAACCGAGGAGAATCTTCCATCTATTGGTCGTAGAAGAAGACTTCTCAAGGTAATAGGTTGAGATCAAGAGATAATTCACACCTATCTTCTCTTCTTTCATATGAAGACCAACGACCACCTCGAGACCACAGGGTGACTGACATATCGCACATATGAGAAAGTCAGACTTGATATCCTGACTAGTGACTGGTTCACAACAACGAGCGCCTGCTACCGAAAGACAAACTATTGAATGCGCATAATGCTCCGGTACGCTATCATGGAAACTAATATTTGCTCTCATTATTTCTACTTTTACGCCTCGACCATATTTTCAAACACATCCAGTCATCAACGAACATCCACTCAAGCTTTTCCTCACTCGGAGCATTCCTATCGGCTCTTAAATAGGTTGGTGGAGATCAATGAGTTCAAAATTTCTTATGTGCCCTAGACTGCGATCATAGCACATGCTACAACCAACATTCTTACAAATATTTCTAAAACATGTGAGCTAAGAAAACAAGTAGCTACTGACGACTCGACCTGGATATGACATATCGATGGAGCATCATGACATACTAGATCAGAGCTTATTCGCACTCTAACTAGTACAATCGAGGAAAATCTGTATAATTTAATTAAAGTTTGATTTAAGGTCACCAACAAGCAAGACAAGTATGAAGCTTTAATTTATTGGATACATTTTGTTAATGAGATTAGTGCTCAGTTTCTCTAATTAAAATTTGAATCATAAAAGCAATGTTGAAGTTTTTCATACTTAGGAACTGAACCAACCTAGTCCATGAAATTGACACACCACTCTAACTCGGAGGCAGAGGAGCACTTGCAGTTTCTTGCACCTTGGGCAGTGGTAGAGCATCAAAAGCTTTTTGCATTATCTGTTCAACTGATGTGGCTCAAGTTACAATGAAAGTTTGAATCAATGAATCGATGAATTGATTTTAGAGCCACCCAACTTTCCTCCATCATCCGTCCATTTTTTCCTCCATCAAGGACCATGAAATGGGTCAGACGATCCAGCATGACCCCTTGCTTGTTGGTTATCCTCGTCCTAACAATAACTTCCTTCTTCATCTTCTCACCTTCCAGACGATGGAGTCTCTTCAGCTTCCTAAATGTGACAAGAAAATTTCCTTGTTAGAAATCTATAATGGAGGGCCCAACATGTTCTCAATAATAATGCATTAAAGTTGAGCGATTCAGATGAGGCAAGGTGTAAATAAAATATGCAATGCTAGAGTGTCCACCACATTCTATTTATAAAAATCAAGGGCATGGAAATCCATGTCCAATTATTGAGTCATTGAATTGAGAGTAAATGTTACTTACATTTTGCATTAAATTTTATTATTCTTATCACAACATCGCTTTTAAAATGTAAATGAATTGGAAAACTATAATATAAACATAAAAAATGTGCCACTACTATCTTGGGAAGATATAATGGTCCAGAAGGAAGAAAGTGCAATAAAGGAGTGCCCACCTATAAAGTATAAAAAGGCCCACTTATCTAATCGGATGAAACCTTCAGAGCCAGAGCAAGCATGGCCAGATCTGACAAATTCACGAAGGTGATCGAAGACAAACCCATTAGAATAAAACGAGGCAGATAGGCATCCGGACCAACCTCAATAAGAAAAAAGACCAAATGCACTAACTTACCTTCCAATATATGCAACCCGAGAAAGGATCCAATTCCTCAATATCATTGAACATCCTTCGGATGCCCCCTGAGGCTCCTCATAAGAGATTTAGGGTTAACTATACTACAAGAAATTTTAGTCATCTCCTAGGTTCTCTTTGTTAAGTAATGAGATGTCTTTTAGTTTATGATGATTCACACACTGCTTGACAGTTTATCATCGTTCAATCAACTGAAGTTCTTAACTTAGGATCAAGGGTCAACATTCAGGCTAGATCAACTAATCGGCAATGTATAGCGGATCAATTCAACCCTACCAGCGTGAAGGTGATCAACAGCTGACCGGTAATGCTGGTTCAACCCAGCCAACTAAACTGATCGTATGGGGTTGAAGCCTAAAAAGCTCAGCCGACCGTGCGAGAGGGTAGCTGGTAAATAGTCTCACATATATAAAATATCTAGAAAATCTTGTAACGGCCTCCATTAAAGTAGGAGTCGATACCCCTGTTTTATAAATAGAGAAATCATTTATAAGAAATGACTAATAGACAATATGTTTTACTAGTTATTACTATTTAGTCCACTCTCTCTCTCTCTCTCTCTCTCTCTCTCTCTCTCTCTCTCTCTCTCTCTCTCTCTCTCTCTCTCTCTCTCTCTCTCTCTCTCTCTCTCTCTCTCTCTCTCTCTCTCTCTCTCTCTCTCTCTCTTCTTTCTTATGTTCCAACTCTTAGGTGTGATTTACGAACAAATCAAGATTCAACACATACGTGCACACAATTTTTATGTATTTACACATCTAACACCCAAACTTTTCTTTTTATTTTTATAACACTCTAATCTTTCATATCAAATTAAAAATATCTCTATCACTAACTTTTAAAAATGGAAATGCATCTTTCATGAATAGATAAGGTGGCATAAATGTAAAATTTTAAAAATTACATGTTTGATGTATAAATACATAAGAATTGTATTCCATGTATGTAAACCTTCCTTTCTTTATGTTTCATTCAAAATTATTGCCATACGTCAAAGAATGGAGAAAAAATTGAACATTTTAACAAAATGCTTCTTTTTTTTTCCTTTCTTTGTTTTGAATTTGTTTGACAACGTATAGTTGTAATAACAATTAATAAATCATCCAGAAATATATAGTATATTTTGAATGTTTTTTTTCTTAATTAATTAAAATTACTTGTTGATGATGTTTTAATAGTTGGGAAAGCTTATCACAATGTCTTGTTTAATTTAACAAATTTAATTAACAAGTTACCAAAGACACTAATCTCCAAATTAATATATTACTATTAGGCATCACATTAGTGATATTTGTGGCTTTAATATCAAACTCTACATTAGGATTATCTTGGTAATGTTATTGAACCTTTTGAACTTGTTGTTGTGGATCGTCATAAGCTTATTGATAAAATTCATGTTTAGTTAACTAGTTGGAAATATAGGCTTTATCTACTTCATCTACTTCTGATCAACTTCAGCATATTAAATTTAGTATTTAGACTTACCTTCATTATTAGTTTTTCTCCACTATTTTGCCTAAAAGGTTAAAGAGAAGGATCACTCCCATTATTTCTAATTTTATTCATTATATTGACAATGAATGAAGTCTTCAAACTATTAATTTGAACAAAATAATTTCACTAAAACCTCATGGTGGTCTTTGTATTCCTTCTTTAGATTCTAACAATATTTTATTTAAGACTAAGATTATTTAATGTTTATATAATACTAATTCCTACTTATTTATTTGAGGCTTTAATCATATGGCTCCAATTGGAACAACTTTCAGTTTGCCTCTAATTCTTTTTGGAAAGATATTATGAATATTGTTAAGAAGATCTGGACCTCTTTCTTTTAATGAGTTAATAATAATAGTCAACATTTCTTTTTTTTTTATCCTTGGTTTTATCATTATTATTTTAAAATTTTAATTATTTTAACTTTCATCTTGACACTAGGCTTTGTGAGGCTATTTCAAATAGTTGTTGGAATTTGGCAAGTACTAGTTTTGTTCCTTATTATTGCAAAAATGTCATTTATAACATCCCTATTACTAATGCAACTACTTTTCTTTGGAACAATGCTGACATATATTCTCATAAAGCTATTTACTTTTCTTTATGTGAGGTTTTACTAATTGTTGATTTTCTTAAACTTGTTTGTTTTAAAGTTTATTCTTTAAGTCTTTTTTTTTATACTTTAAAGATTGTTCGCAAAGGTATAAAATTTGGTAATATTCTTTGCTCTAGAGGTATTGCTATTAACAAATTTTCTGTCCTTCTTTACAATGGAATGGAATCTCATAGTCACCTTTTCTTTGAATGTCATTTCTCCCATGCTCTTATTAGTACATGTGTTCCTAATGGTTTCTTTTTTAATGCTTCGACTACTATTTATCTATTTTCTTATCATTCAGAAAATATATCTTAGATGATTCATAAAAGATTTTATCTTCTTGCTCTTCAAGCTTCCTCTAACAACATTTGGTTTGAGAGGAACTCTAGAATTTTAAGAAAAAATATAGCACTATTGGTTTGATCATTTAATATATTCATTAGGTGGTTGTTATAAAAGATGGAAGTGGAAATTCAAGAGAAATATCACTAATCATATCATGGATAAGCTTGAACCCTTTTTCTGGTTATTGAGGCATTTTTACTTTGGTTGGTTCTACCAGTTGGTTCTCTTTTTGGTTTACTTTTGGAATCTTTTCTATTATTTCATATTTTTTTGGAGCAATGTTATTAGCCAACCGTCACATTAGAAATTGACCCAACCCGTAGTTACGTGATTATTTGATTTCAATGATGTCGCCAAAAAACTTTGACCCATTTTGTATTTAGCGGCTAGTGTGCAAAATTAAATATTATATAAAGATGATAAAAAAAAGATTTGCACACTAGGGGTACCATGTAAGTATACGTATCGTTTCAAGTAATATAGGATTTTCTATAAAAACCCCTTGTATCAATCCCACGAGGAAAGCAGAAACTCTTATTAAAGTTGATTTTAGTAAAACTTTCTTTGAAACTGCAATAAACTTATAAAGGATATAATTGAAAGCTTTTGTGAAGTTGTTAATCCTATTAAAGTAAAAGGAATGTTAAGTATGATATGCAGATATAAAATTTGTAAGTGCAAGACAATCTAAAAAGCTTTAAAATGTAAGTTGCCACTACTCTAACTAAAGATGTATGAAGAGTTCAAATTTTTATAAAAAATCCTTCCCCTTGCAATGAATTTATAATTAGTGCAGTAAAATAATTTTTTAAAGTGTAACTAAGGTATTGTGTCAAATAGGAGCAATTCTATTATTTACCTTTGGCCAAGTGTATAAAGAACATTGGCTAATTCAGAGTTTGGTCCCTAAATCTGTGGTTAGGTTGGGAAGATACTAGCTCTCCCTCTAGAGTTCCCACTTCCCCTCACCTAAGGGCTAACATCTCGCTTTAGTTTCCAAACATCTGAATCCAATTGAAAATTTTAGTCTGTCTTCAATTCAACTCCCTTCAAAACACATTTCCCTATTTATTTGCACTTAACCCCACAAACTACATTTTCATCCATGAGACTAAATGTTATTCTTACTAGGTTAGAACATAGCCCATAAGAATGGCATTTTACAACAAATTTTAACAAATCAATTGGTCAGATTGACAAGTAAATTAAGCATAGAGCTTGAATCATCACAACTTATAGAATTTAAAAGCACTTACAACGAAGCGACATTCCTACACATAATTATTTCTCATTGTAAGGAGAAATAAAAAGTAAACTACTCATATCTCATTGGTAAGAAAAGAAAACACATGGATGTATAAATAAATAGAAGTTTACAAGACACAACTAAGTAAGAAAACAAAATACACTTATCTTCGACTCCTTCCCAAGAAATTTTTCTAATTCCTTTGAATCACTTCCTCTCCGTACAATTCCACTTCAAACTTACTTAGATTTGTAGTGAAGACGATATCTCTCACTTCTCCTCTTCTGCCACAAGTCCAAGCAAATCTTCAAGACTTCCTCCTCTCTAGGAAGAAACCACTTCTCCTTAAAAGACACCTTTTCTTCCATCAATTTCCTCTCCAAAGTCTTGCCTGAAACCTCTTTTCCAAGCGCCCTCTCAAATCTCTAGAAGTTCCTATAAATAGAGCTCTCAAATTCCCCAATGGTTTCTTCTAGCATCTTTTCAAAATTCTTCCAAATTCATCAAACCTTCTAGATAACCGCCTCTGACCCCTAGGCGTCAGGCTCTCTGTTATTTGGCATTTAGGCGCCAGATCAACAATGGTCTTTTTGCTTCAATTGACTCCAATTTTGCTCCATTTTTGTTGCATTTTCTCCTTTTAGTATTCCTACATCCAAAAACATCAAAAGTACCATTAAAGCTCAGTACCATTAAAAATAGGCATAAAATGTGCAAATAAATTCAACATATTTTAGGCATGTCAGAAATCAACCAATTTGTTTGTTCATATATCCTTTCATTTATTTCTATTTTGTAAGGTTTTTTAATGTATTTTTTACATAGTAATTCAACCACTATAAAAAAAAATTTATTAGTATATTAATGGTTTTCATTCTTTTGGGATTTCATTACTTGTATACAACCACTCAAATTTGGTTGTATTATCGATTTTTGTGGGTAGGTGTTTGTCTTACAACTTTTTTTCTTACTTAATATCTCCCCCATCTTTTATTTTCTTCAAAATACTTAGATTTCTTATTGGGTTTTTAGTTTTATTGTTTTTTAAATATTTCCTGGTCCTCGTTTGATATGTTGTACTTTTGGTTGGAGTGTGTTGGGCTTCATTTTCTACTTCTACTCTAAAGTAGATAAAATTTGAGCTTTTACATAGCTTAAATATGGTTGTAGAGGTTATTTGGATTATCATTGTCTCATATCGAGCTAGAGTTTAGGTTTTGTTTCATAAATGGATTACCTTGACTTCCTTTTTAACTCCCTATGTTTTTCTTTTCTTTTTTTTTTTTATTAAGGTCTAGATTTTTAGGTTTCCAGCTCGTATTAATTTGAACTGACCATGTATTTGTTATTTTTATTTGGATATGGCTTAGTTGGATTATTTTGTGTTTAGGTATTTTACTTTTATGGATTGAGTTACTTCTCTTAAATTCTTTTTTGCTAATATATATTTTAGTATAAATAAAGTAGTGTGTGGTCCTCATTTTTCCCCAAAAAGCAATAGAGAGGAATTGTACATTGTGTCAATCCTTCTTTTTTATTCTATTAAAAGTGTACATATAGCTTTGTATTACAAGGCGGTGCAAAAAAGATGGATAGTTGGTAATATACTCCATGTTTACACTTGAATCTTCTTCTTCCCAATTTCATGTTTCTTCGTCTCTATTTTATCTTGTTTTCTTGGTATCAGAGCAGTGCATCTGGGAAGATTCTCTCATTTTTCCAATTTTAGGTAAATCTTTTTCCTCTACATAAGGATGAATCTATGGTCTCAGATTCTCAGTCCCCTCTTCTCAATGCCCAAACCTGGCGTGGTCATGCTCGATTGTAGTGTGGTCACGCCGCTACAATGCCAGAGTTGGCGAGGTCACACTGCAGGTCTTTGATAGGTGGCATAGTCACGCTACTTCCAAGCATGGTCATGCCATTTCGAGTCTCTTTTGTGTTGAATTTTTCTATTCCAAATTATTCATATTCAATTACTGCAACTTGCACAACATCAAAAGAAAATTTTTCTCAAGTGTAAATTTGTAATAAATAGAGAAAATAACAAATAAAATATAGAAAAAATGTATCTAAAAGCACGTAAAATTGTCGTATGTCACTAAGTAGATTATTAATTAAAGGAGAGCAGTAGTGAAGATGGAAATATCCTTCATGGTCTCTTTAATAAAAAATCAAATGAGTCACATCTACTCTTTAAAATAAAATAACCTTCTCATGATAACCCTCCTTAGGAAGTACATAAAAATTTATACTGCTCATTAATAATCATTGTGCTCTTTGCAACCAATTTTTTATGGTGGTGTTGAAGTGTCGACTTAATTGCCAGCATCTCATCTGACAATGCCAACTTACACAAGCGTGGAATCACCTATCTAGAAGCACACATAAATGAACTTACACTAAAGAAGATTTCGGCATTTAGAAACTCCAAATCTAAAATTGGTCTTAACTTCAAGAGTCAAGTCAATTATAGATCAGTTTCCAGCTTAAGAGCATCACTAGAATCACTCTCAATGTCAATCCTTCATGTGAGAAGAGTAGGCAATCCGCCCCTAACATCAAGGCCTTGCTTATCATGAGATGAGGCAACTCCTTGGGCTCCCTTCAAATTCAAAACTCTATCTAGTCGCTTGAAAGAGAGTAATGGGCAAGGGTTGTGTGTTAAAGCCGTTGATCATGGTGGATCAACAATGCAAAACTAGGCATCCTCATAAATATCAATCTCATTAATTGAGAAGGTTCAAAAAATTACAAGGAATGGAGAATTTTTCCCTCTACGTGTCTATTTAATATGCTTGTGGAAGGTGGAAGGCAACATCTTGTAGGTATGAATCAATGGGCGACCCAATAGAGTCTTAAAAAAGGTCCAATGTCAATCAAATGAAACTCGACATCCATGTTCAATTCCTCAAACTAAAGAGGAAGAACAATAAAGCCAAGAATAGCCTAACTTTTCTCATTAAATCTAGCCAACATCATTCTATTAGATCCAAGCAATCTTGAGTCGAGAGATTGTATCTCAAAGATGTGGGCATTGATGATATTTACTAATGCACTCAAGTCGACCACTATGCAGTTTAATGCAACATTGTTTACTGAGGTAGTCACTTGTAGTTGGCGATTATGTTTAGTGGTACCCAACAAAATATCATCATTTGTGGAGGAATTATTGAGCACATACTTTGAGGGGCCCAGACCTTTCAACTTATCTTTGAAAAAAAAAAGACTTTAAAATTTTTGGGCTTTAAAAGAGCCTTAAATAATTTCTCTTAAAGCTTTGGAGATAGCATGAGTGAGTTATACAAACTCTCTTTAGGTGTACCAGGGCATTATAGTCCACCTTGCTAAACTGGCTATCATAACTCATACCTTGAGCCTAGGAAAGAACATCATCCTCAATATCTCTAGTGACTATATATTCCCCTTTTCTTGAGTGACAAGCTTCCCTAATCTTGGTGAGAGCATATTGTCATTTCTCAATCAAAATTATTTTGGAAATAAATGATATTAATCACTCTGATATGGTGTAATGGCATTAATTGCCCTGATATTGTGTAATTGTTGTCAATTCCATACACTGATGTATAGGCTTAATTTCCACTCTTAATTTATTTTCTTTCCTATTCTAAATCTTATAATACTTGTAGAAATATCGCCCTTTGTACAATGGATCGAGAGCACCAAGAAATACAAATCCCTTTTCCTTTATTATGGTAGTAGAGAACTAGTTTTTATTTCAGCGCTTAATCCCTGCCCTGTTCCCGAGCCAGAGCTGATTCCTTCCCTGTCTCACAAACCTTCCATCACTGTTCCCTAAGCACATGGATCCACTCTGCCCACGATCATCTGTGTGATCCTTCTTGTGCTCTCCTTCTGTGTGGTTTCTGCTAGATTAAATCAAATCTCGGCTCTGCTCTAACCTGAAGGCAAGATTGCACCTTTCGAAGCTAGGCAAGCTTGCATCGTTTGAAGCAGCTTCGTCCTTGTGATGTGTGATCCCCTTCTGTCCCGTCGCTCTGGTGATTCTCTGTGCTCTTTCCTACGTGATCCTAGGTTGAATGCTCGAGCTCATTTCCCTGCGATTACCTCTCTGCCCTAGAGCACAAGAAGCTGCAGCTCTGTCTCTTTATGCTACGACTCGACCTAAAGCTGTTGCCTGAGCTGTCCTCCTCCTATTGTCGTGATTCCCCTCTACCATAGCCGCACGTGATCCACCCTTGTCGCACCTCCCTTTTGCGATAGACCACACTCCTCCTATCTGTTCATGGAAGCTTTATCTCTGTAACCTCCACTTCCTAATGGAGAAATCAGATATTACTAATCTTATTGCAACAGTTTTGACCGGTTCAAATTGTAATTTGTGGGTCTAATGAATGAAAATCTTCTAAATCGATCACAAACTATGGTGTATTGTTACTAGAGATATCAATAAGCCAGCCAAATAGCAAAATGAAACTGTTGATAAATTTGTTGACTGCCTTGAAGATTGTGATAAAAAAAATCATTAGATTATTACTTGGTTTTGTAACACCTCCATTCCATCCATTCACATCCAATTTGTTGATTATGACACTTCAAAAGAAATTTGGGAGTTCTTGGCCAATAGATATAGGACCACTGGACTTACTCATTACTTTCAGTTATGGACTACGCTTCATAATCTGAAACAAGAACCTCATCATTCTGTGAATGAATTTCTTGCTCAAGTTCAACTGATTTGGAATCAACTATCTCAAGCAAAAGTAAGTGAAGACCATCTTCATCTTACTCAAGTTCTCATGGCTCTTCAACCCAAATATGAAGCTGATTAAGCCTCTCTTCTGCACTGACATCCTCTTCCTACATTGGATATGGTTGTACAAGAAATCATTTTTGAAGAAGCTCGCCTCAATCTGGACAAGAACTCGACTCAGAAATTTCACTCGCAACTACTCGTCCCTCATATCAGAAATCTGACAACAACACATGTAAGAATTGCAAACCAGGTGGTCATGTTTTTGTTAATTGTCTGACTAACTAATGTAGATATTGTCATACTCGTGGTCATATTCTTGAGAATTTCTTGAATCATCCTGCACGACCAAAAAGTGGGGTCTCTAGAACCAAGACCGTCTCGAAGCCTGGCATTACTTCTGTCTCTGCTCCTACCACTAATAGTTCTACAATTATCACTATGAGTGATATTGAACCACTATTCAAACAGTTTATCTCTTCCAATTCATCTACGATCATGTTTGTCACTCCGGGTAACTCTCATTAGCTTTTTGACTCTGCCCATTGTAACCATATGACTAGTAATGTTAAAATATTGTCCACCACATCACCAATTTTTTTCTTGCCACTGATTCACACTGCCAAAGGTAGCAAAATGAATATCACCCACACTAGTCATGTATCTACCTCCAATCTTAGTCTTCCTTAAACATATTGTATCATCATTAATCAAGTTTCTACCTTAGTTCTCCAAAATTTATCCCCTTTTCAAAAAACTTAGTCTTCCTTAAACATATTGTATCCCTAACTTAGCCCTCAATCTTATCTCTGTTTGTCAATTATGTGAACAAGGGCTAAATGTTAACTTTTCCCCTTCATGTTGTCAGGTACAGGATCCACAAACAGGATAGATTCTTGGGACAGGTCGCAAGGTGGGTCGATCATTTGAGCTTGTATCTCTGCATCTTCCCAAGAAATTTATTTATGTTGCTACAACTATCAACTCTTCTATTCACCAATGGCATCTTCTTCATGGTCATGCCTTAGCTAATAAAACTCAGCCTTTAATTTTACGTGGCTTGTTAGGACCTACAAAGTTTGTCATTTAATCATTTTAGTTGTCAACTTGCAAAGTAACCAGCATTGTTGTTTAATCTTAGTAATTCAATTTCAGAAAGTTCCTTTGGCTTATTTCATTCAGATATCTGGGTCCTACCCCTATTCCTTCAATAAATGGCTTTCGTTATTTTGTGTTATTTATTGATGATTATTCTCATTTTACATGGATCTTTTTTTTATGAAAAATTAATCTGAATTTGCAAAAATTTGCACATTATTTGCTAATATGATTAAAACTCAATTCTCTTCTACTATTAAAATTCTTTGAACAGACAACGCTTTGGAATATCAAGATTCTTCCTTACTCCAATTTCTCAATCAACAAGGTACTTTGGTTCAACGCTCTTGTGCTCACACTTCCCAACAAATGGATAAGTTGGACGAAAACATCATCATATTCTTGATTTTGTTCGTGCCCTTCTTCTTTCTACTTCTTGTCCAGAAAAATTTTAGGGTTAAGCAGCTCTTACTACAGTCTACATCATTAATCAACTCTCCACCTTAGTTCTCCAAAATTTATCCCCTTTTCAAAAATTGTTTGGGAAGCCACCTGACTATTCCCTACTTAAACCATTTGGATGTGTTTATTTTGTTCTTTTAGAACACCATGAGCATACAAAATTAGAACCACATTTGCGTTTATGTTTTTTTCTTGGGTATGGAATTGAACACAAAGGGTATCGTTGTTGGGATCCTATTACAAATAAACTTTGCATATCACATCATGTTACCTTCTGAGAAAATACCATGTTCTCATCCCTTTTCAAATTTCACCACCCTATCAATATTGACTCAATTTTTTGAACTGACTCCTCAATTGAGTTATTTCGAAGTCCTGACACAGAGAATTCTGATACGCTTAATATTAGGCCTTCCACACCTGCTCCTATTGATTCTGCTCCAGCTATTGATCATGCACCTACATCTCCACCTACACTTGACACCACTCTTCATCATTCTACCCCAGTAAGAGAAACTCCTCGTTCCATTACTGATTATCATTGTTGTCTTGCTATTGCAACCCTTCATGAGCCTTGTTCTTATCATGAGGCAACTTCTAACCCTCTTTGGCAACAAGCTATGTTGGAAGAACTTCAAGCTTTGGAGAAAACTCACACTTGGGACTTAATCAATCTTCTTACTCATATATCTCGTATTGGTTGTAAGTGGATTTATAAAATCAAGTCTCGTTCTGATAGGCCCATTGAGCACTATAAAGCTTGCTTAGTAGCCAAATGTTGCACTCAAGAATATGGGATAGATTATAAAGAAACTTTTGCTCTCGTTAATCGGCAGTCCGTAGTCTATTAGTTATTGTTGCATTTCATAAATTGAAGCTTCACCAGATGGATGCCAAAAATGTTTTTCTCCATAGTGATTTGTCAGAAGACGTATATATGCATCCTCTCTCTGACTATCATTCTCCTCATAAAGTCTGCAAGCTCTGACGAGCCATGTTTGGATTAAAGCAATCTCCTCAAACCTAGTTTGTCAAATTTAGTTATACTCTTGCTCAACTTAGTTTTATCTCTAGTCCACATGATTTAGCACTGTTCGTTCGTCAAACTGAAAATGACATTATACTTCTACTATTTTATGTTGATGATATGATAATAACAGGTAATGACATATATGGTATCTCTGAATTACAACATTTTCTCGGTCAATGTTTTGAAATGAAGGACCTTGGCAATCTCAGTTATTTTTTTGGGACTTGAAGTTTCTCATAATTTTGAAGGTTATTATCTTTCTCAAGCTAAGTATGCATCTGATCTATTTTCTCAAGTGGGCAATACAGATGGTAAAACTATATCAACCTCCTTGGAACTCAATAGCAAACTTACTCCTCTCGATGGCAGTCCTCTTGATGATCCTACTATATATCGAAAACTTATGGGAAGTTTTGTTTATCTTACCGTTACTCGACCAGATATCTCATATATTGTTCACTTAGTGAGTCAGTTCATGTCTGCCCCTCGCTCATCACATTTTTCTGGAGTTCTTTGAATACTTCAATATATTAAAGGCACTCTTTTTCATAGTCTACATTTTTCTACTCACTCCTATTTGGTGTTATCCAACTTCTGTGATGCTGATTGGAGCGGTGATCCCATAGATCGTCGTTCTACCACTGGTTATTGCTTCTTCTTAGAAGATTCTCTTATCTCTTAGCGTAGCAAAAAATAAATAGTCTTTGTTCGTTCCAGCATAAAATCTAAGTATCGTGCTCTAGCTAATGCCACATCTAAATTACTTTGGCTACGCTGGTTGTTATCTGATATGGGTGTCCAACAATCTTTTGCTACTATACTTCATTATGATAATAGAAGTGCTATATAGATCTCTAATAATGATGTTTTTCATGAGCGTACTGACCAGAGGAAAATATTTTGAGATTTTCATACCTATTTTATACTATTTTTGATTTACAGAAAGTTATTTTAGATGTTTTGTTGCAGGAATGATGAATTAGGGTCATTGGAGCAAAAATATGCAAAAATGAGCAAATTTGTAGCGAAAAGGGCCAAAATGTGCAGAATTGAACTAGAGCGCCGATGGCGCCATCGACCCCGCCGACGGTGAGATTCTCCTGAGACTCAAGAATTAATTCATTAAGAAGGTCCGTCGACGGTGAGCTCGACGGTTATGACCAATCAGGCTTTGGATAAGGACAAATTTTGAAGGAAGCTTAGGCAACTCTTGGAAAAGCTCATCCACAACTTTAAAAGAAGATTTTGGCCGAAAATGGAGAAGGCGCGAGAGTTCCTGGAGGTTAGAAAGGTTCCATTATGGTTTACGAGAGTGTAAAAAATTGTGAGGAATTTTTTGAGAGATTGTAAGAGTGGAGAGAAAGTGAGAGATTTCTTCATCCTTGCTGCTTCGAAGAGGAATTTTGTGTGTTGTAAAGAAAGGAAGAGATTCAGAGGAACTTCGAGGAGTTTTCTTGGGGAGAAATTAGAGATAAGTTTATTTATTATTGTAGTTTGTATGACTTTGACTTTATATATGAATTCTGAGTTTTGTTGTGTTTTCCCCATGAGATCTGAGTAGTTTTCTCTGTCTTTCTCGTTGTCTCGAGATTTGTGAAATGGTGATTTGAATTGGTGATGCCAAGAAAATATTTAAGAAATTTTGATGATCTTTTACCTTTGATCTTAATTTACTTTCAATCTGGCCAATTGATTTGTTAAAATATGTTGAGTTTTACAACTAAACTGAAGATTACATTCAAGATTCAGGGAGGTCAAAGCCCTTGGAAGTTGGGTACAAATAAATAGAGAAATAATATTATCGGTCGTAGAATTGGAGATTTTAGAGTGACAGACTAAAATCCCTAATTCAGTCCTATCGTTTGGGTGCTGAAATGTAGATGTTAGCACTCAGGTGAGGGGAACATGGGAGCTCCGAAGTGAGAGCCGGTATCCTCCGAGCCTAGCCGCAGATCTAGTAAACAAGCGTAAGATTAGTTAATGTTCTTTATGCCTGGACCAAAGGGTAAAGAATA
>NW_018164450.1:27907-28963 GCF_001263595.1 Phalaenopsis equestris
TAGTTCTAAACTTACTCCCTGTGCGATCGATATCTAGGACTCCATTAGAGCCCTATATTACTTGAGCGATACGTATACTTGCGTTGATAAGTGTGACTTTACAGTTATTAAATATTTATTACATCCATATTTATCTTATATTTTTTAAGCATATATAAGTCATGGTCAAGTTTTTAGCGCCGTTGCCGAGGAGTGAGTGAGTTCGGGGAGTAAGTAACAAGAATCACAAATAGGGTAACAAACAAATTAAGAATGTTAGAAAATTTTTACTTGAATTGCAACTTATTTTTATATTTAGTTAATTATATTATTGTGTACTGATTTCAAATTGTATGCGTAAATTTGGACCTTGTAAATTTGTATGTGTAAATTTGGACCTAAAAATCTTATACCTTATAATTCAGAATTAGAACGCACTGTTAGAAAAATTAGAAGATTGAGAAGAGAACCTAGAAATTTTGATAGAATGGAGAACAACATGAACAATCAAGGAATAGAGAATGAACACAACCTCGACCCCTATGTGATTATGCAAATCCTACAGCAGATGAAATTCACTTATCTATCCAGAATCCTGATGTAGCTGCTAATTCATTTAAGCTTAAACCTGCTAAGCTTAAGCTATTATCCAAATGGTACAGAACAATCAATTTGGATGTACACCAAATGAAGATCCTAACTTACATCTCACTAGTTTTTTAGAACTGTGTGCTACTTTTAAATATGACAGAGTCTCAAACGATGATGTTAAACTTAGACTTTTTCCTTTTTCACTGAGGGATAAGGCTAAGATGTGGTTAAATTCATTAGCACCTGAATCTATTAGAACTTGGGGAGAACTATCACAGAAATTTCTATCCAAATATTTTGCTCAATCCAAAACTGCTAAACTTAGAAATGACAACGTCGTTCTGTCAGATTGATGGAGATTCAATATATGAAGCTTGGGAGAGATTTAAAGATCTTCCTAGGAAATGCCCTCATCATTCATTACCAGATTGGTTGATAATTCAAACTTTTTATAATGGATTAGTGAGATCTCTTAGATCGATTATA
>NW_018164450.1:30360-30863 GCF_001263595.1 Phalaenopsis equestris
TGCTATTGAAAGAGATAATGAATGTTTTTGCATGGAAATTAGTGAACATCTATTGAAAGAACATTTTAAAGAACATTTTGAAGAGAAAGAACAATTTGAAGAGAGTGATGAAATTATTCTGGACGAAATAAAAAATGAAGAATTAGATTATGTTCAGGAAAGATTTGAGATGTTGGATGTTACAGAAAATGCTTATAAGAATATATTTCCATCAATCATAAAACCATCTAAACTTGAGTTGAAAGTATTGCCTAGCCACTTGAAGTATGTGTTTTTGGGAGACTCATCTACATTACCTTTTATTATATCTTCAGAATTAAATGATTTGCAAGAGCAATTGGAAACGTTGAAAAGATATAAGAAAGTCTTTGGATGGACATTAGCTGATATTAAAGGAATCAGACCTTAAATTTTTATTCATAGAATTTTATTAGAAGATCAACATGAACCAAGAGCTGATCAACAAATAAGATTAAATCCAATGATGAAAGAAGTAGTTAAGA
>NW_018164450.1:31133-31467 GCF_001263595.1 Phalaenopsis equestris
GAGTTTGAATTATTACTTGAATTTTTTCTGAAAATCTCACTGTGATATTTATTTAAATCAAACTTATAGTATTTCTGAATTAAAATTTTACTACAATATATCATAACTTTTATATAGTGCTAAAATTACTTGAGTTTGGGAAATTTTGACCAGAGGAAAATATGTTGAGATTTTAGTACTTATTTTATACTATTTTTGATGATATTGCACTTTAAAGAAAGGTATTTTTGATGTTTTGTTGCAGGAATGATGAATTAGGGTCATTGGAGCAAAAAGATGCAAAAAGAAGCAAATTTGGAGCGAAAAGGACCAAAATGTGGAGATTTGAACTAGG
>NW_018164450.1:31515-32207 GCF_001263595.1 Phalaenopsis equestris
GGGGGCGCCCCCGCCGCCGCCCTTGGGGCCGCCGACGGCGAGCTCGGCGGTTATGACCAATCAGGCTTTGGATAAGGACAAATTTTGAAGGAATGCTTACGCAACTCTTGGAAAAGCTCATCTCTTGGAAAATCTCATTCATAACTTTAAAAGAAGATTTTGGCCAAAAATGGAGAAGGCGCGAGAGTTTCTGAAGGTTAGAAAGGTTCCATTAGGGTTTACTAGAGTGTAAAAATTATGAGGAATTCTTCGAGAGATTGTAAGAGTGGAGGGAAAGTGAGAGATTTCTTCCTCTTTGCTGCTTCAAAGAGGAATTTTGTGTGCTGTAAAGAAAGGAAGAGATTCAGAGGAACTTCGAGGAGTTTTCTTGGGGAGAAATTAGAGATAAGTTTATTTATTGTTGTAGTTTGTATAACTTTGATTTTATATATGAATTCTAAGTATTGTTGTGTTTTCCCCATGAGATTTGAGTAGTTTTCTCTGTCTATCTCCTTGTCTCGAGATTTGTGAAATGGTGATTTGAATTGGTGATGCCATGAAAATGTTTAAGAAATTATGATGATTTTTTAATTTTAATTTGGTCAATTTATTTGTTAAAATATGTTGAGTTTTACAACTAAAGTGAAGATTACATCCAAGATTCAGGGAGGTCAAAGCCCTTGGAAGTTGGGTGCAAATAAATAGAGAAATAA
>NW_018164450.1:32276-34247 GCF_001263595.1 Phalaenopsis equestris
ATGTTAGCCCTCAGGCGAGGGGAACGTGGGAGCTCCAAAGTGAGAGCAGGTATCCTCCCAGCCTAGCCGCAGATTCAGTAAACAAGCGTAGGATTAGTCAATGTTCTTTATGTCTGGACCAAAGGGTAAAAAATAGGTATGCTCCTATTTGGCACAATATAATTTGAACTGATTCACTTTATCCATTCACTATAATGTCTTGACAAGGAGAAGGATGTTTTCTTATATATTGAATATCACATTCGTACCTTCGTTAGTATATTTAGTTATTTAATAGTTATTAAAATTACATATTTATTTCAATTGCATATTAGTGACAGATAAGCAAATTGAACTTCGTTGTTGTGATTAAAGTATTGTTTTTCTTAAATCTTTGTTCGTAGTTCTAAACTTACTCCCTGTGGGATCGATATCTAGGATTTCATTAGAGCCATATATTACTTGAGCGATACGTATACTTGCGTTGATAAGTGTGACTTTACAATTATTAAATATTTATTACGTCCATATTTATCTTATATTTTTAAGCATATATAAAGTCGCGGTCACATACTAAACATATTGAAATTGGTTGTCACTTTATTCTTCATCATGTTACTCAGGGCACCATACTTTTAATTTTTATCTCCTCTGCTAACCAAGTAGCTGAGATCTTCACCAAAACTCATTCTCCCACGTGGTTTCAAGATCGTGGTTTCAAGATCTACTAAGATCTACTGAGCAAACTCAAGATGGCATCCACCATACCATCATGAGCTTGAGTGGGGTTGTTAACATGATTATCGGAAATAAATCAATGCATTAATTGCACTGATATAGTGTGATGACATTAATTGTCCTAATATGGTGTAATTAACGTCGATTCCATATGTTGATGTATGTCTAGGCTTAATTACCGCTCTTTTTTATTTTCTTTCCTATTCTAAATCTTAGAATACTCGTATAAATATCATCATTTGTACAATGGAATGAGAGCTCCAAGAAATACAAATCCCTTTTCCTTTATTACAAACATTGCATTGGTTGAGTGTGACAAATTTTATTAAAAAATTTGGACTGTGTTGAGAGCTAATCAACCAAAAATGAAGGATCAATTCATTAAAATTACCAAGTGGCATGCCAAGCACATATTTCGAAGCTATTTAATTACACATGGTATGCCTAAAAACTACAATAAAATTCGCTCAAGCGACCAAGGTTACATTTCAAGCCCAGCTCAAAATGAAAATTGTTTTGGAGAATTCATCAAAAACACATCATTTTCAAAAGATGTCTATAGCCAATTTCACCTGAACTCATAATTCCTGCAACTAAATATTTATTCATTTTATAATTGAGTATCTGTAAATTAGCTAAGTTTGTTATTGAATAATTACTTTCTATGCTTTATTATTTAATTCTATTTGTAATATTTAATCATATTTTTCAATTTTCTTTGACTTCTAACAATTTAGCAAATATTAAAGAGTTTTGATAATTCTCTCTAGACGTAATCAAAATAGTTTCGACAAAGCATGTGACAAACTCAATATCCATGAAAGTTCTAATGAATCTCTTCATCAAAGCAGCACAATCTCTCATATCCATCGTAATTTGATCACATGAAAAGCTACAAAATGATAGAATTATTTAAATAGAAATCAAATTTTGTTTTGCAATCCACAAATAATCCAAAAAAAAAATAAAAAAATAAAAACTTGCTGATGAGATTGAACAAAAAATGAAAATTTGGATTTAAAACGTTGGGCCATAACACAGTAATGACAGGCAAACTCACCGTCCCAATTTGAACAACTTTTGTCCTACCCGCAGCACTAAACACAACCCGCTTTGCTTAAGAATCCATAATTCCCTCTCTATAAATATCAAGTTTCTTCTCTCAATTCCTGCAACTCTCTTCAACATTCCATTTCATTACTTCCATCTTCTTCTCTTCCACTGCTCAATATTGAGAGCCATGGTTGGGAACTT
>NW_018164450.1:37793-49789 GCF_001263595.1 Phalaenopsis equestris
ATATGTCATCAAAATAATAGAGGTGTTAAATCAGGTTTGTTGGTTGGGGTTTGACCTGAAAGCGCTTAACCTGAAACAGACGTGAATATCAAACAGTATGAAAGTCCAACTCGAACTCTACTTGCCTTGAGCCAACTGGCCCAAACCCGCGTAACCTGTTTATCGTAAGATATATCAGATATTTAGGTCAATTTTGGATCAATTTTAAGTAAAATGCTAGTCAACTTTGAGTAAATTTTAGGATGATTGGTCAACATCTAGTGACTTTTGAGTCAATTTTAGGTTGGTTGGGTCAATCCAAAACTAATCAAAAAAATTAAATGGGCTAGGATTCCTAACTCAAACTTAGGTAATCGAGTCAACAAATCTAGATTTTTCGAGTAAGGTTAGGAACAAAATGACATGTTAGATTAATTTTTGACACCCTTACAAAATAGGACTTGATGGATGTGTTTTGCTTGGAAGGAAAGAGAAATGGAAATTGAAATGCTGTAATTGAATTTAAAATAGTTTTCATGCACTTGTTTACTCGAGAGAACTTGGGGAAAAATAATATCTTCTTGTTTGATCAGGAAAAAAAGCCAATAAATTGAAGAATAAGCAAAAACTTAATGTTATTCGCTTTCATGGAATAATAAATAAGAATTTGCTTATGTTGAGGAGAAATTGGGTCTAAAGTTAAACTAATTTCTTATGAACTGCACCCAGAATCAAGACACCAAATCTAATTGTGATGTAAAAAATATTTTTTTCCCACGTAATTTCTCCAAAATAGTTACACTAAACCATCCTCATCATCCCTCATTATTTGGAGCTTGCTTTATAAATTCTCATCTTTATCAGTAAACAAAATACTTGTCATTACTAACAGGATTTTATATAGCAGTTGCCATCGAATCAAATTGCCCCCATGTAACATCTGACATCTCCATTTAGTTTCCAGTTTTTGTATTAAATAATTATGGCACATGCTTTGTGAGCCATCGCCGGGACCAAAAAATGTGCCTAGTGTGCAATTGGGAGACGATGTGCAATCCACCATATTCCTAGTCAAATTTAACACTTTGTATATGTATTGAGAAGATTGTTAAATTAGTCACCTCAAAGTAAATTTAAATAATTTTAAATTTATCTTGATCAAATTTCAATTGGGATATTCTTACTTGAAGCTTTTTTTAATTATTTATTTGTTTTCACAAATATGATCGTTGATAATGAAATCTCTCTACCTAAAAAATACTAGTAAACTTTATTCAGAATTCTATGAATGCCCCAATCAATCACAGAGGATACTGACTATTGTTTTTGCTGCATTTTGGTTTATAAAATCCCTTCATTTGCTTTGCTATGTTGCAGGTCTTTTGCTCCAAAATTTTCTTTATGTTAATAGCCTACTAATAACTCTTACATATGTGAACATATAGATATCTTAAATCCACCATCTTGGTCATTAATCCATCCTCTTGTTAAAGCTGCACTGATAGCAGATGTACATTTTTACTGATCATTCACATTCATACCACACAATTCTTATATATTTACAATATTTAACACCTAATCATTTATACTTACATGCAGGCCACTCAAATCTTTAACCACTACAGGAAAATGCCCGATTTACAAGAAAATGCTTGATTTGCGTCGGACATCTCCGACGCTAATTGGCCATTTTTCTGACACTAATATAAATTAGCGTCGACTTAATGGTGACGTTAAATTGGCCGTCGTTAATTAATTTTGCATCGAAATTTGCATCAGATTTTTATTTACGTCGGAATTAAAGTCGCTTATTTCATCGCTTTGAATTTTTGTCGAAAAAACTGTTGACACAACCAACTAATTCAAATTACTGTCGAAATTTTCTTGATGCAAATTTAGCGTCAACATTATTTTGACTCTAACTTGTGCATACCGTCGAAGTAGCGTTGTTGAGAATTGAGCGAATTATTGTAGCTATTAGCGTCGGAATATTCCGATGCTAATCTGAAGCAAACCTGCTAAAAAAACAGCTGAACGTACTGATTTACACATACCTGCACAGAATAATCACAAGCAACATAATATGACATTTATCTATCATTAAAACTGATAAAAAAAATCGCTACCATAACATATAAATAATGATAAAAAATTAAATTAAAGATAAACATATGAAAGTGTTCAAAGTTTACAGTTCAAAACTACAGAAATTGAAAGTTCTGTTAAACATAAATGAAAAAAACATATAATTAGCCTTTATGACGGCAGAACACTAACAAACATATAATAACTCATTCTTCTTGACAACACTCATATGTCGCTTGCCTCGAAGATCAAAACTCTACGTCAGGCGTATTATACTATCTGCAACCATCTGCTGGACTTCACGCACATGCTGGAGCTTTTTATTCATCATCATAACCCACCTGTCAAGCTCATCATGCTGAGCCTGTAAAGAGCTTGGGCCACATACAACTGTACGAGAGCGCTCGGCCTCAAATGCTATCATCTTTGCTCCTAGGCCATACACTCTCCCCTTCTCTTCCCCACTGTCTGCCTCCACAACTCAAAATTGGACTGATACCACTGCTACCGACCGACGACAAGCTCTGGTTAGCCATGTCCCTGTCTCTCTTGGAGCTGCTCGTGTTCCTGCATAACAAAATTGAAACATTATCATTTTAATTATTAATTGAGATATTAATAGCTCTCAGAAAAATTAGAAAATTAAATTTTCTTAACCTAACATTGACTCGCTAAGAAAGTTCAAATACCTACTGTTGTGGGCCTGGTTCCGCGGTGGATGACTCTCGGTCAAGCTCTTTGGCCTGTATATACGATAAAATAAATATAAGAGTCACATAATTACATAAATCTGTAAGCTTCTAAATTTTGAGATAACCGTACCAATCTCTGGTAGTGCTCTTTGTGAGGGATCGAACCTCCAATATAGATTGCGGCCCCTTTGGATCCCTCTATCATCTGATTATGTTGGTTTGTCTGCTCTTTTCTCTGGTATTTCGAAGAGGTAGATGATCTGTTTAAATCAGCACATACTTCCACACCCACCCACGAGGGCCTCTACCCTTTCTTCCATGTTGTAGTGAACATATCTTCAAGCCAATGTCTAGGACTAACCTCTAAAATCTGTTGGATATGTTGGTGATGTTCCAATAAAATGTAGAATGACCTCTGCAAATTAGAAATTATATAAATTTGATTAGTATTAAAAAAAAGTAGAAATTATCATTCTATTTCAAATTAAAATATCATACTTTGAACTCCCTAAACCACATGTCCTGATTTATAATCGAGATCTGTTTACATGTGAGAAAATGTTAATCATTCTAGCTTCAAATGATCTTCATGATTCACATCACGAGTGGTCTGAAGGGTAGAACATGCAATTGAAATATTAGTTACAAAAAAATGGCATGAAAATTGAAACTAATGTATTGTAAGAAAAAAAGTTAAATTATGAGGTACCTACCGACACAATATAGACTCTGTCAGAGGAGTTGACCATGTCAGGTGTAAGAGTCGAGGGGCCAAGCTCATCATATGAGGAATCTAGACATAAATATGGTGCAGGTATGAGAGGTGGTGCCTGCGAGGGAGCTGGTGTGGAAGGGGGCAATGAGAGGGGTGATCAGAGTGGTTGCATGAGTGTTGCACCTCTCAGCGTGAGTGCAGCCTTCTTCAGCCTCCGATATGTGTTCCCCAAAGCCCCCAAAATGTGTGGTCTCTCTAGGAACTGAGCACCTGCCATCAGCAACTGGAAAAAAGTTAATTAGCATTAGTAAGCATGATTAATATGTAATATATGACGAAAAAGTAAAAGCAGAGCAATGTAGAATGCTAACATGAAACATGTCGTAATCACACATAAAATCAAGAAAAGTAAGCAAAACAATTATATTGTAAGAAAAGAAAGTCAAAGCAACAATGTGTAGAAACTAGTCATCTAGATATACGTACCATTTTTTAGTCATTTTTATTTGATGAACCAGATGTTGAAGAACTTAATACTTCTTTGTCAATTTCATCATCATATTCATCCATATTTAGAGGGATATTGCAACTAGACTACTTCATTTAGTATGTCGTAAAAGCTGATATTGCTATCTATGTGTATGTTTCCTCTAACACAAACATCACAATTATAAGTGTGCTTTCCTTCACACCAGGAGCTAGTATGAAATTTGTAACCATTCACTTCAATTAATTGTCATGCTTTGACACTACGATTAGGACCCCAAACAAGATCTATTAAGCCCTGATTTGTAATTTTGTTGCATGTATTATGAACCTAGTAGAATTTTCAAAGCATAATTAGCTTTAAGTTTGTAGAGTACAATTACACTACGTACTGGTGAATTGAACTTTTACTTTAAAGTACATGTAATTTGAACCATTTCGGAAATGTTTCTTAGATCTTTTTACTGAGTCATCATCTATGTTCAAGCTCTTGGTAAATAGCATGCAGACATCATTGAGATATGTATGTCTGAGTTAATTGGTAGAGCATTCCAAATAATAATTGAGAAAATTTTATCAAATTTAATTTTACTGTAGGAATGTTTGCACTTCATCACAGATCAATAGAACATACAATGTAGCTGCTTGAAGCTATCTATCATTGAGGTAGAGTGTACCATGCCTACCTAAGGTTTTCTTGAAGCAATGGTAAGAATGTTTTTCCTTTGGATGCTTTGGATTTGGTGGCTGCCTTCTTCTTGGATTGTTTTTTTGAGAAGGGTATAATGAATCTTATCGTTTGGATTCTCATTGATGACCTCTCTTTTGCCCTGCTTTTGTACATATATAAAAGTATCATATTGGACCCAAGTGATTGGTTGACCGGGCAGTGGCGGCCGGACAGATCTAAGTGATCGATCAACCTGGTCAAGGTGGTCGGTCAAAGCTAAATGGTCGGTTGACTGGGCTTGGACAGCCAGTTCAACCTAAGTGGTCAGTTGATCGGACCAGAGCTGCCAGTTAAAACTAAGTGGTTTGTGGACTGGGCTGTGGCGGCTGATCGGACGTAAGTAGTCGCTCGACTGGGCCATGGCAGCCGATCAGACCTATGTGTTACATGCAACATGAAAAATGCAAATACATTCATCATGACAATTCATACAATGCAACACAAATGCTAATGCCCAATAGTGAGTCGTATCCATCTTAATGCTCCCATGTAAGTACCTATTTTTCAATTTATGGGTGTGTGGCATAGCCGCCTCCTACTTTGGTGAAGGAAATGAAGAATTTTGCCCTTTGATTTCTTCAAATGAGAAATTCTCTGTCATTTATAAGATGAACTAGCTATAAAAATTTTTTCATCTTACAAATCCTAAGTGTTCCGATCTCTCCAGGAGGTTGTAAATACCAAAGCTAGGGGAAATATAGATTCCAAGTAATATGGGTTTGGGGCTAAGGTTTTTAAAATGAAGGTCACTCGGATTCATAGGGGATTTGTCCATGATAGATTCCTTTTCTAGTGGCTTTCTCTAGGGAAATAACAACTTATCCTAAATAATATCTAACATAATCTGAAGGCTAGCTAGGAAAAGAAAAATAGAAGAGAAGAAGTGTATCACCTATGCGATGTTTGATGCTGTCTCCAATTGCAAATACGAAGCTCTCCTCAAGTGGGAGGCTGGTTCCTCTCCATCTTCTGAGAGGAAGCTTTCCCTATGTAGGAGATGACAACTTCTTCCCTTCTCCAAAGTCGAGTAGAAGCTCTTCTTTTGGAAGGACACGGCCTGTTTTTCCTCGCTCTTGAAGTATTCTCCAAGCTCTCTTACCCTCTTCCAAAAATTGATGGCATAAGAGAAAAAAAATATGAAGAAAATTGATTTTTGGTGGGAGAAAATGGAGGGAAGAAGAAAAGAAGAAGGTGATCTTCTTTGCTTGATCTTCCCTCCAAAACCCTCTCCTCTTTTTCAAATCTCTCTCCCAACTTCAGTCTCTTTTCAAAAAATGTAAGAAAGAAGAAGGAAGAAGCACTCTTAACACAAGGAAGCATGAAAAATAGAAGAAAACAGAAAGAAAAAGAAGAATGAAGAAGAAGAAGAAGTCCTTCACTTGGGCTCTCTTCTTCCAGAAATATCCCTTCTCTTCCTTCTGGATCTCTCTTTCAGCTTGAAAATAGTGGAGGATCCCTTCAAAAATGAGCTCTCCCAACTCATTTTGTTTGGTTTGCCACACCAGCCAAGTCTCCTGCATGGCTTGTCTTACTGGCTAACTCCCTGCTCGACACAGCTAACCAATTGCAAAAAAATGGAAAAAAAATCTTGCCTTGATCCCTTCCATAAGCTTCATAGGAACCATGCAAAAGTTTCCCATAATGGCCCCCTCTATCAGATGTGAAACAAACTGAAATGGTGAGATTTAACAAAGAAAAAAAAACAGGGCGTTTAGGCGTCGCAACGGATGCAAAAGCAACCTTCCCTTACTTTACAACATTTCTTCATTGGGAGCAAAGACGGCTACAGTAGAGTAGAAGTGCAAGGCTCTCGCATGCAGAAAGTTAGGCGCTCAAGCACCCATTGAAAAAACCTCAACTTTTGATCGCTACCCAAAAATTGGTCGCAAAAGTGCCCACCATGGACGCTTAAGCACCTAAAGAGCAACGTTCACCTCTTAAACAGGCGCTAAACAGATGTATAGGAGGGCTTGGTTCCTTGGACTCCCATGTGCACGCAGCTTTGTACGGATGCCATTTTATTGATCCTTGGACTATCGGAGACCATCTAGGAGTAAAAATAGGTTTTCCCACATCAGGGTGGACATCGAGGGTGCACCATATCATAAAAAAATTGCCACCCAAGGCCAAGTATGGCCCAAACAGCTTGATATCCAATATTGAACCCGTAAGAAGGTTTCACTGACCTGGAAGCTATGGGAGACCATGTATGATTAAAATATGACCCCTTCACTCAAAAATAAACATTTTGAAGGTTTTAATTCTGGTATTTTAGTGTCTAAAGGCGCCCCGGACCCACAAAAAGGTAGATCGTTTTGAAATCTGACTTTTTCCAAAATACCAGTGGGAGAGTTTGATGACTCCCCTTGGCCAGAGAATACTTCGAATAGGCGAGGTATGACCTCTAAGTACCAAGGTAGATATTAAACATGTCCTGAGTCAGAATTAATGTCGCCCCACTATGAATTCTCCCAGGTGGGACTAATTGAGACCAGCCCTAGTTTCGTGCTCAAGTTGAGCACCGGATGGTCTGGACGGATGTCCTAGGCTACATAATAATGTAACCAGTCTTGTAGCACTCAAGTGGACATCAACATATATGACATCCAAATGTGGTGCCAACAAATTCATTACCACAGTTAGACCTCCATTATTGGATTGACATCGCCAAATCATTATCGAGTGATTGGTATTACTATAGTTGCTAGATCATTGCTGCCTAGCGGCCAACATCATCCCTGATAACTTATTTTGATCTCTACCACACGCCACCTACCAATCAGTCTTTCATCATTGTAGTCGGTTGTAGTCAATTTCCTAATATTTTTTTCCAATTCATGTAATATTCTTTTTTGTTGTTTCGGTTCAAATAAAATCTTATAACATTCATTTGAATAGTTGAACAATTTTCAATAAGGCTAGACCCCATCTTTTTTTCCTTTCAGGTTTTCCATGCATAAACCTCCGTGTCCCCTATTTCAGCTCTTATTTTCTCTGTCATAAATTTTCGTATAATATTAAAGCATTAATATATCTCTATCGCCAACTCGCACTTATAAGATGTTATATAGTTGTTACGAGGATACCAATTTTTAAAACAGCGATCGATATTAAATTTCATTTTATTTTTCCAAAAAAAAAAAGTCATACAATAGTTTCTTATGATTGACTTGCAAATCTTGTTGTAAGAAATGCTTGTCATTAAAAATTAAAAATAGTAGATAAATAATAGTGTGGTGGGGGCCTAAACATATAGTAAATATATTGCCTTAATCTGACCCTTGGTGCCTTTCACCAATGTTTTTTGTGCACTTGAAGATTATAATCCTCTTTACCAGTTTAATTGACATCAATGATTATAAAAGTATAACAATCAAGAAGCTCTAAACCCTAGATTCAAAATAAATCTCATTCATATGTTTTATACACACACATATATATAGGATGTGCGGATGTCTGGATGTATGGATTTTAGTAGTTTTTCTCATCACTTCACAACTAGAAATAATCCAATATGTATTTTCTATATACTCAAAATTCATTTAACATGCATTATTCATTCATAAAGTCCACAAATTTATTTTTTTGAGGTATTAATAATATATTATTTCTAATTTTCATGATAAATATTTTGACCAAATATCAAATTAATCATTTGGTTCTAAGATTTTATGTTTTCTTTTTTTAGCTTATTTATGTTCTGTTGTCTTACCTCATCACCTGTTATATGACTCTTAGGGTCTGTTTGGGGCAACTTGTGTACTTTAGGATAAGCTGCTTATCCTGAAATGCAGCCCGCGTGCCAGCCACGGGGGTTGAACTGCAGCTTGCTTTTAGTATAAAAACTCAAACGTGGTTTCAGATAAGCTGGCGAAACACGCAAACCAAATGGTACAGCGGCATTTTGAAAACGCCGTCCGCACATATAAGCTGCCCCAAACGGAGTTAGGTTATTTTCATATGATTACGTCGATCACAAGAAATTACTTTATAAGATGCTTATTGCTGCTATCATTTCACTTTTTTTTTTTCTTTTTATGAAACTTTATCACAAGATACTTCACCAAACTACTTCAATATCTTCAATAACTCTTCAATATCTGGTCCAGTCTGCATTTAAATATTTTTTTTTGAGACAAATTAAATAAACTTCGTGTTTTTTAATCAATATATATTGCTCTTAGTTTTATTAATTTTAAGGATGTTAAAATCAGACCGGACCAACCAGCGATTTTGAATAATAAGAATTAGACCTGACCACAGTTTTTAATAACCGGTTTTATTATTATTATTATTATTATTTTATTGCATTCTTTTTCATTAATAATTTGGTGGAAGAAATGAATATGAAAACTATTTTATATTTTTACTTAAAATTGTAATGTATGTTTGAGATGTTCATTCAAATATTAAATATTATTATATTTAAAGTTATTGAAATTATTTTTATGTGTGCTTTTTGTTTTATAATGCAATTTTAATCACTTTTTAATTCATATTTGATTGTAATATATCTTTATTATGTTATTTATGTTATATTTAATCAATTATTATATTTATTACGTCATCCGGTTCAACCATGATCGAACCAATGAACCTTGAACCTAGATTAATATAGCATTGCATAATGCATTCATTTGGAATGAAATCAAACACCTTTTTTTTCAAATAATTTTTTCTCTTAAATAAAATCTATTTGACATATTTACTAAATCTTAATATGAAAAAAATCATAATATCAATATAAAAAAATCTAGGAAATTAAATAATTTAAATTCTAATGTTTCAATATAAAAAAAATGAATAAATGCAAGCAAAAATTTATATATATATATATATATATGATCATTTTTGAAATAAAGATATATTGTCGAACCCCTTTTATAAAAAAGATGCACTTTTGGTTATTTCTTAAAAGGAAATATTCACTGCCTGTCATTTTTTTAAAATAAATTGTTGGACATTAAAAAAAAAAAGTCAGAAATTAGACCCTTTCTAGAATAGAATATTAGTCATCATAATACCTAAATTAATTTCTCTCTAATCACTGTCAATCTCTAAATAGGGTAGAGTTTCTTTGAAGAATAATTCAACAAAAAAAAAAAGTAAGTGGTATTAAATAATTTCATGTTTTAATGTGAATCTTCACATTCATTATAAAAAAATTTATTAAAAAAAAATAATATATAATTATATGCAAAGCAATTAATAAATAAATCTATATATTCAAAATAACTATAAGTTTACCTCATATTTTTTTTATTTTCTATTTTGTTTAGCTCAAATATCACAAAAATAGAGATTTTTTAAATATCAAATATAAATTAGCAGTGATGCATGTTAGAGAATTATGGCGATAGAGTAATGAATTATCAACTTAATGTTGCACCTGAATCCAACACACTCACATAATAAAAGTGATAGGTTGGGGCTCTAGCATTTCTTACGTGGAAGCTCGAAAAGAGAATAAATCACGGGGCCTAGCTTAGTGAGATTAATCTACTATGGATTGGTGATTACACATATAGGTCCTTGCCCGACAGGCAAGAAATTACTACACAATTATTAAACGTACAATATTTGTTGCACAATGACCAAGAGTGGTTAAAGTTGGGAACAATTGTTGAAACTCAAATACACTGCCTTCAAGGTTTGCGTGGTCTTATGCTAATAGTGCTCCAACAAGTGATAGGTAGGGACTCTAAAATTTCATGTCATTTGAGCCTATAAAAAGAGGCCTAATGTGAGGTATGATTCTAAGAGGTGAAGAAACACTTGGAGTTTTTTACTGCATTCCTAAGAGAATTTCAGGTCCTTTGGAGCCTAAGGAGAAATGGTAAAGAATGACTTACTCTGCATTATGGAGAAGAATGATCCAGGGGTAATTGGATCCTATAGTGGAATTAATGTAGTGCAGTGAGGTGTTTGGATCAACTACTTGGATGAAGCCCCAAGATTCAAGGGCTCAGATCAAGTGGTGGGATCCATGGCCCATATCAGACAAAAAAATCAAAAAATTTAAGGTCATTTGAGCCTATAAAAAGAGGCCCAATGTGAGGTAGGATTCTAAGAGGTGAAGAAACACTTAGAGTCTTTCATTACATTTCATAAGCCCCTTTGGAGCATTGACTAAAGGAAAATATGTTAAAATTTTCATAGTTATTTTATGCTTAATTTTTATGATAGTACACATTAAAGGAAGGTATTTTGCATGTTTTTGTTTCAGGTACAAGAAATGGACTTTTGGAGAAAAAGAAACAAGAACGGTGCAATTTGGAACAAAAATGAGCAAGAAATGAAATTTTGTCATGTCACCTTTTGATAAGTCTTTCGATGCATAATCTCTTTTACATTTTTTGCATATTTTTAAATAAGATTACACTTTAAAGGAATGTTGTTTTCATGCTTATTTTGTAGGGCTATCTGTTAGGAACACAACGCAACTAAAATGGGGCAAAACAGAGCTAAAACGGAGCCAAACGAAGTGAAACAGTGGAGCTGCGCAGTCTGCTCGCCGACGGCGCCCAAAACGACGCTGACAGCGAGATTTATCCGAGAAGGCCAAAAAATGACAGAAAAGCTTGCCGACAGCGCCTCGAGCCAGCCGACGGCGCCCGGGACGACTATGGACTGACTTTTGGCGGTTATGGGCCGAAATTCAACGTATTTGAACACTTTTTGAAATGATTCTTGTGGCAACTCTTCAACTTCGTCCCTACACTTTAAAAGAACAAATTTATGTTAGAAAAAGAGGGTTTTTGTGAGAGGAATGTTAGGAAAAGTGTGGAGAAAGTTTAGGGTTTTTAGAATAGAAGTAGAAATGTAGATTTCTATCTTTTTGGAGAGATTGGAGAGGAGATTTTGAGAGAATTTGTAAGGAGATATTCTAGCATTGCATGGATCGGCGGGAGACTTTGTGGGAGGGGTTTTCTTCTTTCTTTCAAGGGAAAAAAACTAAGTATTGTGTTCTTCATTATATTATAGTTTTGTAAACACTTATCCAGTGGATTTGTTTTGATGAAATGAAGTTTTCCGTTGTGTTTTATTCATGATTTGTGATGTGTTTCTCTTACTCTCTCTTCTTGTTTGGAAATAATGGCATGAGAAGATTATGCCGTTGTTTTTATTTTACTTTTCTTTTGTAATGAGTAGAATTCATGTTTAGGATTTTGTGATGCATGTTAGAAGCGGATTTAATTATCAATGTGATGGTTTTTACTTGCACTTTATTTACATTACAATAAAAGCCTGTTGTACTGTTAAAATTTGTTGTAATTGCATTAAGACCCGAGAGGGCTGTGTAATTCTC
>NW_018164450.1:49840-59559 GCF_001263595.1 Phalaenopsis equestris
GAACGTAGGAGCTCCGAAGTGAGAGCCGGTATCCTCCCAGCTTAGCCACGGATTCAGTAAACAAGCATAGGATTAGTCAATGTTCTTTATGTCTGGACCAAAGGGTAAAAAATATGATTGCTCCTATTTGGCACATACAATATTTAATGCATCTCATTCCTTTACATTATCTAATTCATTACATAAGAATAGTAGTTTTTAATATCTCAAAATTCTCCAAACCAATTCATCCAAAAAGGGTTATCTTTAGAAGTAATATTTGCATTTAGGAGTAGTTATTAGTTGTGTTAAACTTAAGACTTACATTTAGGAGTATCTGTTAGTAAAACCTCTTAAATCGCACTTCCAAACTAAGGACTAATAGTAGTAGATTAGAATTTGACTAAGGACCTCTTATCTGGCTTCCCTGTGGGATCGGTAAACGGACTCCACTAGAGCCCTATATTACTTGAGTAATATGTATACTTGAGTTTGAAATTGTGACTTTATAAAATCATTATAAATATATAAATATGGGTTCATAAATTCTTGCATATTAAAAGTTGCATAAAGTTTTTGGCGTCATTGCCGAAGGTTTAAATCTTCTAGTAGTGGTGTCAAATTCTTGTATTTTTATGTATATAAAAAGTCGCTGTCAAAGCCTAAAGAGGAATGGTTAACTTTCCTCACAGTTCATTCTGGAGGAGAATTTCAGGTCTTTTGGTGCCCAAAGAGAGGCTAGAAGATAATAAAAAAAGTTTTAAGTTTCTCCACCATACATTCCGGAGGGGATTCTTCATGGAGGACAAGTTTGAAACTTCCCCGTCGCGCATTCCGAATGGGGTTTTTCCGCATCATGAGGTGCTAAGATCTGACAAACCCTCCACCTTGAAAATCAAAGAAATAATTAGTATCCCAATGAGACAAAGTCGACCAAATTTGATACTATTTCAAAAGAAGAATTATTTTCTGAATGATATTGTGGTGAAAATTCTTGCTCTTACTGATCGAGCTTGGATTTCGGGACATCAAGGAATTGTAACTCGACATGTATTATGTCTATGAATTTTTAAGCAAAGAATTTCTATTTGAGGTCAAATTCTATTTACATCCCGAGTTATCTTCTGCAGTGATGTTGAAGAAATCCAAAAACAGGAATCCCGAGCCAACCCCTGTGACACTCCCGAAGTGGCCTCCACTAAGCAGCAATTGTGAGACACTACCTCAGAAGCAGTACAAGAGGAGTCAAGAAGCGAGGCCTTTGCTCAGTTCTTCGAAGGTTAACATCCTAGAGAACATGTTGGCACATTCATTCACCATGTTTTAGGAGGGCGAGAACTTTGTGTGTTTTATCGCTTTTCTTTTCATCTTCCATTGTTGTATATTTTTTTCATTTGTCTAATATAGAACTATGCAATTGTTTTCAGATGGACAAAATGATGGAGCTTCGATGGGGCTTGGCTTTTGTTTGAAAGGTTGGAACTTCAAGTTTGTCAAATCAAGTTCCTTTTATGCGAATACAAGTGTTCATTTGATTCTAAAGTTAAGGGAGTTGTAACCTTGTAATCTCAGCTAACAGAGTGCAAGATAGAGTTATTTATGATTGCGAATTCTCTTACAATAACATCAAAATCTGGATAGTACTCGAGAGGAGTTGGTAAAAGCACGAGTCTATCACAGTCAAAGTAACAAGAATGTGAAGGCTTTTCAGTCAAAGGTATCAGCCCTCGAGGAGGAGATCTAGAAGCAGAGATCTCAGAAGGAAACAAACATTATTGAAACTAAGTTTGGAGTTGTGGAGAGCTTCCAAAATTTGATTGAGTTTAAAACTATCCTTCGGTATTAAGTTCAGGAGGTTCATGCCAGGTGCTTGATGTTGGGGCAAAGGAGTAGCAGAAATGGTTGGTCGAGGAAGGATTCGTTCAAGGCTTTCTAAAGGGAAGTTTAGCAGTACAACGTTAGATTGGGGTTTTAATAGAGGGACTTATCCCTAGCCAGGGTTCAAAAATGCCTCGTTCAGATTCCAAGGGTAATGATAACAAGAGCAAGATGAAGAATGTACTCTGTAATGATGATGAGGTGGGGGAGAACATTGATGTCACATAGCACTATTTTTCTTTTTCTATTTATTGGTCATGTTATATGAGTCCGATTGATGTAGTCATTTCTTTTCAGCTTTTACTTTTTCATGCATGTTTGCCTATGTTATGTTGTATGAGCTAAGTCGATATTATTTAGTAATCTTTTGTTTCTGACTATTTACCTCCCAGAGCATTTTTCTTTTTTTTTTTTGTGCATCCTTGTTGTGACTGTGATGAATTATATTTTTATATCATGTCATAGTGGATGCAAGATTTTTATAGTTTATGATTTGTAAGGAGATTGTTGTGGAAAAAATCACAAGGTTCACTCCGGGATATGTGGGGGAACGTTTGTGAGGTAGAGCTCTCACCCTAAGATGATAAGGCGAGAGTTTTACTGGCCTATAATCAAGTAGGATGCATTAAACTTTATGTGAAAATGTAAAAGATTCCCCCAATGATGATGAATTTTAACCAAAAGAAGTCCCCAATGATAATGAAGTCTAACCAACATATTGTTTCCTCAAAATACCCTCATACAAAAAATCATCAAAATTAAATACATGTTATTAATTTTATCATACATTTCATGAAGTGCTATCAACTGCATTCAGTGTTATGATCTACAAACATAATTTTTGTTTGCCAACAAATTAGATTTACTTGCACGTTATAAGTTTGATTAACATGTATTTCATCAAACAACAGTTGCCGAGCTCGAAAGATCAACGACACACAATGTGTGCTTGTTAATTTGACCTAAGCTTAATAATCATGAAAAAATTATTCTAGTAAATTACTCAAATGAAGGTAAGATCGATGTTGATGAGATAACCAATGAAAACTTTGGCTCGAATCAAACATGAATTAAGTCAGATTTGGGTTCAAAGTAGCATGAAGACATATATGAAACTTTCATACATCTAATTATGTGTATTTATACTTGATTAAGGTTGACATTCAACCAAATCTAAACATCTAAATGTGCCTATAGGTGAGCATATATGTTAGACTAGGTTTAGTTTCTCTTAGAAAATTCAAAATAAATTGAAATTCAACCAACCTTTTCTTGAATCAAAATTAATAAGCTTTATACAACTCGAATTGAGATTGGATCAGTTAGCCTATTGCTAAATCTAGCTCGGTTTTTTATTGAAATAAATAACTTTGAGGTAATCCTATGTCAACTCTATTAGAGAAGAGATAGCTCCAAGATAGGAACAAATATAATAAATCACAAAAAAAATTGCAAAAGAACTCTAAAAACAACCAAATAATTAAAATAATTTATATGGCTAGATTGTAGTAAGTCTGCATCTATAACCACATAAAGATCAAATAATCTAGTAATCTTTAAAAAAATGTATACGTAGCATTTCACTCCATATAAAGTTAGAGATAAAGACAAAGACACAACTTTATCTGGCCGGAAATAATACTCACTTAAATTGAACATGATGGCCAGAGGCAATAAATAAGATATTGTCATTGAGTTCATTACTCTCTTCTCTTCTCTATCACAGTAGTCCAAATGTCAACTACTTTCCACTAAAACCAACAGGTTTTTTATTTTTTTAGCTACAATTGAAATTTCAGATGCATATCCTTGTTGAACTGACAGAAAAGCTCCCCTTGCAAGCATTCAAAAATATTTCTTCTTTATTTCTCAGCTGATACATCTCTCCTCTCTATTCTTCTTCAGTTTCATCTCTTCTGGTTGCTTCTAATTATAATATGCATGAAATCATTGATTTCTCATCTCTTTTGTAAGTTGCATCATAAGATGATAGACTTAAGAAAGAAGTGCAAATGTGGCTTGAAAATGGTAATAATCATCTTTATGGAACTTGAGTTCGACAGCCACAAATCTCAAAAATCAAATCCAAATCTCATCAAAAGTGATTGGATGAATTACAACTCCAAACCTGACAGACCTGAGATTGGATCATTCATAGTCTTTTTACAAGCCAGTATGAGAAATTAAGAGAATAAAATAAAAACTAAAATATAATTCTCTGAATGCAGGCAAATGAATGAAGAGAACTGGCTTGCCATATATGACACTCTTCCAAACCATATTCAGATGCCAACTGGTTGAAAAATGCAATATATTCTAAAGATAAATGAGAGGTCAAATAAAGCAGCAAAAAAACATCATTTTTCCAAACAAACCTAAAGACTCAGTTTTACATTAGAGAGCTATAGAGAAAAAATAAAAAAATTTCTGAAGATAAGATTGCATGGCCTCATTAGATAGGTTTTCAAGCCGGTCAAATTCAAAAAGTTTTCAGTGCTGAAAACTTCATGCAGACCGCAGGGAAGCAAATTGACTGAAGAGATTATTCGAATTTCTCACTTTAATTAATAAACTTTGACAAGTCCACAATGAGTAAGATGGAAAAATGGGCCAGCCACTCGGTGGCTCTCTCTCTCTCTCTCAGACACATGCTCTCTCCCTCTCTCTCTTGATCAAAATTATAAGAGAAAAATGTAAGTTTTATCCATAGAAGAAGACTCTTAATATAAAATAATAAAAAAACTCAAAATGAAATACAGTACCCACCATCACCTACAAATCTGATCATAACCATCTTGGCAAATCAAACTACTTCACGAGGAAATCAATCGTCCATGGTTGCAGGGAATTCACATATGACAACTCCTCTTGGACAAATGATCAAGCTGTCTGCCATTTCAATTCACTAATCAGTAACAGTATTGATGGCGAGGCAGGTCTCTAATCTTTACTCAGCTTGTAACTTCCAGTCCTTCCATGAAAAGCTCTTGATGGAAGACTGCAGAGCTTGGAGAATCAGAAGCATGTTTGTCCGGCTTTGATTCCTCATCGATCAGTATTGCTTGATCACGGCAGTTGCAGCTGCAGAATGCCTTCTCACCTCTGAAAACCACAGATTTATGCACAAAATCAGAGCTTGAAGATTTTAGGGGATTAAAGCTGATATCATTTTGACAAAGCTTACCTGTACATGTAAATGTCTCTGTTTTCTTCTAATTTCTTATTGCAGTAGCAGCAGAAGCTCAGAAAATAAGTGAGGGGCAAAGAAGACAAGCCCTTGACGATACATTCAAATCCTCCTTCATTTTCTTTAGAATTCTGAGACTCAATCATGGAGCTCTCCAGGATGCAATCACCAAAAATGTGAGTGGTCTTTGGATTCGGGCCATGGGATATGATGCAAGTGTAATCCTCACAGTCAGCAAGAGAATCCATGAAGCTATGAATTAATTCCAAGGATGAAACATCAAAATCGGGTTTTAGGGTTTTGTGCATAGGATCAGATGAGCACGAATTAACCTTTCCGATCTCCTCAAGTTTCGATTTTGATGAACATAATTGCGAGAAGGTGGAATTTTTTGTCTCTGTCTGTTCTTCCCCAAAGGAATTGAAACGATCTTTAGAGTTTCCAGTTTTGATTATCCTCATCTGGGATCCAAGGAGAATGTTCTTGTTCTCGTCCTTCAGAGAATCCACCAAACCGAGGCCAACTCTACTGCAATCCCAGCTTCTTCCAGGTGATTTTGGAGATCGAATCAAAGAACTTGCAAGGTTGGAGAAGAGCTTGTAATCCAAAGGAGAAGTAGGGCTTTTCATTGAATCAGATTCAGCTAAGCTTTTGCCTGTGAAGCTCACCAAGAGACCGGGGATACTGAAGAAGGAAGAGCTCCGTTGCTTCTGCTTTATCGAAGTATCCGCAGCGAAACAACAACTTGAACTTAAATCTCCCAAAAGCTCTACCCTGCCTTCCTCCGGCGCCGTTCTGCCCCTCTTTCTCAGCATTTCCTTCTTTCCTTATAAAAAAAAATGAAAGTAAACTAAAATAAAAGCCAGAGCTTGGCGATATCAGAAAGATCGCAGCTTTTTCACGAAATTAAAAATAAAAACAGATTCATTCAGATAGTTTAATCGATTCATTTACTCGCTCACAAAAAGGCTAGGAAAACAGAAAGATTGGTTATAAAAAGAACAAAATTTTGAGATGTCAAACTGAAAAGAAGGATAGGCTTGAACCTGGAGAACCAAAAAAAAAATAATAATAATCTAAAATCTTTAGAAAGGAAGAAATCACAGGTCTTCAGGGGTTATCCAAGGATGGAGAAGGTTAGCTCATGGAAGAATGGAGGTGATAAAAAAGGAGGGGTTTTGGGTACCACATAATAGCACAGAGAACACACTTGAGAAAGGGAAAGCAAACCTCTTCTTTTCTTTTCTTTTGTTTTTTTTCGTCCTCTTTGATCCTTCATCTTTACCTTCTTCTATGGGCCTAATGAAAAGCGCCAGGAAAAAGTAAAAATAAGCAGACAAACGCATGAATCTTATGCACTACCATACTGATCTCTCCAACCTTTATTTTTTTAATTTATTTATATATATTTTTCTCTCCTTTGGCTGCATGCATTAAAATCAGAGCAACAGCCTGACTTTTGAAGTACTCTTGTTGTCAAGGACAAACTCTATCATATATTTTCACCTTTAACTATTCAACATTTTATCATTTTTCATGATTATATATATTGATCAAAATTCATAATAATTTCATTGATATAAATGAGAGTATAAATAAATCTTACAAGAATCTTGTAATAGAAAAAATAATAAAAAATAAAGATATATCGCATGATATCTCTAATAATTAGCTCATATTAATCTCCTTATATTAAGAAAATAATTTATTCTTTGTTATAGGAATAATATATTTCCTAACAATATATATCTATCTATATATATATATATATAATGAGTATTATATTTAAATAATTTAATCGAGTGTAATGCTACAAAGATTTATAATCAATTAAAATTAATAATAATAAATAGAATATTATATATAAAAGAATGAAAAAGAGAGAATATAGTTACCATTGGTAGTCTAGTCAGTTTTTAACTTTATCCTATTTACAGCTATAGTATTTGTCATCCATTTATAATGTCTGAAAACAAAAACAAAAAAAATTATCATTTGCACATGTATCACTAAAAGGTTATGCTATTTTTATGTCTAATACTTTGACCTTTCTATATATTTACATTTTAGTCGATCCATTTGCATGAATGAAGCTGCTCATTGAGTATTGGTTTATGTTGTTCATTGGTTGTGATTAGTATTAGCATTGTAGGTGATATAAGTGTAAATAAAAGGATTTAGAATACATACATACATACATATATATTGTTGAGAAATTAGGGCGAAGAAACACACAATTGACATAAATTCATATGAACACAAAGAGATTTAACGAGGTTCGGCAAAGATACATGCGTCCTCGGGAGCTGAACGGCGGCCTTTTCCACTAATCTAAAAAAAAGAATACATAATACAGAATTAGCATCACATCTAGGGTTACAACAAGACCTATTTATAATAACCCTAGACAGAACAGCAAAGGAAATCTTGGGTACAATATGTAATACCGAACCCCCAACCCACAAAAGAAAACTCCCCTGATTTGGACAGAATCTTCCGCTCCGCTCCAGTATCTGTCCATTTATGGTATATGAGTCATACCATAACAAATCTCCACCTTGGCGAATATCCAGCCACACACACAGATATATATATATATATATATATTAAAAATATTTTTTATAATATGTGCATAGTTAACCTTTTCTAAAATATATATTTTTTTAGTTAAAGCATATTTATTCTGATTTTTAAATTGCCACAAATGCCTTTTTTTTTTTACAATAACTACATTTATAAAGCATTGTCGGCCAATCTGGCTTTATTAGAAAGGCCATCACTTTTCCAAGTTAATCAAAAAAATTTTTAGATGTTACATATCACTACTCCATTTATAGCTGCAGTGTAAAATTTGCATCAAATTAACTTTTCAGTAACGCCATGATTCTTTGGGGACCATATGTCAAGTACATTTACATCACAATTTATTTTTAAAAAATTGTTAAACAAAGCTTAAATACTTTCATTAGTTGTAATTAGAGATAGCAGATAATTTAATTTTATTTTTTAAAAAATAAAAAATATACATCAATTTATTAATTCTTCTTAAATTTTAGATATTTATCTAAAATAAAAACTTTGAGTACCCGTTAAGAGCAAGCCAATTGTATCTTTCAATATTTATTTATTTCTTTAGTTATTTGTAAATACGTACTGTTAGATATTATAGTTTTGTATTTCTATTATTTTACTCAACTTAACGGTAGTTTGGTCTTTTTTACTTATTGTATATATATACTCTTGTAATGAGGTAATTCAATCTCAATTGCAATTGTTAACATGGTATCAGAGCTAGGTTCTGCTCCAGCAGAAATAGTATCGACGGCACTGTAAGGTACTAAGCCCTTCGGAATTTCTGATTGTTCCTCTCTCTCTCTCTCGTGCGACCCACTTGAGATCGAATGTAGAAAATCACATTGTCGTACGAAGATTTTGGCGATTCTATCCTCGATTGTTTCTCGGAGATTTCAGCGACCCTAGATCCGAATAGCACTCGATTGCTCTTGTCGATCCTGTTCACGATTGTTGCTTCTCCTTGCCGCAAATCAATGAAACCGCCAAAATCTCTGATCTAGCCCCACAACGCTGAAGCCTGCGATCATTTTTATCGTCCCTATTGCGCCTCTCCACCCATTCACCGAAGACCTCTTTATCGACTGTGGTCGTGATCTGGCAAGGAGAAGACGAAGACGACCCAATTTTTAGCGACATTTGCATTTAATTGCAGTTTTTTGGGTGATTTATTGTTTTTTTTTTTTTTTGTATCGTAGCAATGACTAGTGAAAAAGATGATTATCTTCAATCTATTAGTGTGAAATTAAATAGACAAAATTACTCCTATTTGAGTTATGTATTGAAGAATCTTTTGAAACGCAAAAGAATGTGGGGTTATGTTTCTGGAACCTTTGTTAAGCCCATAGATGAAAATGATGGAAAATATGAAGAAATGTTGGAAGTATGGGAAGCAAATAATTCAAAAATAATCATTTGGATCAATAACTCGGTTTCAAAATCAATTGGTGTCCTATTAACAAAATATGAAACCGCCAAAGAAGTTTGGAATCATTTAAAAAGATTATATGTACAGTCAAATATTGCAAAGCTGTATCAATTAAAGATAAATATTTGTGCTATTCAACAAAACGACATAAGCACCCAAAAATTTTATTTTGTCATGACTAATCTTTGAGTTCAGTTATCTCTTACTGAATCTGCAGAATTACGAGTTTTTAAACCATACACTGATCGTAGAGAAGAACAACGTTTGGTTCAGTTTTTTATGGCTCTTCGAGATAATTTTGAAGGGCTTCTTGGAACAATTTTACATTGCAATCCTCTTCAAAATTCATTTGTTTTTACAGCTACTCATAATAAAAGCAAATCTCATGGAAAGGTTGGTTTTGATGAATGTAGCTTTTGTAAGCAAAAGGGTCATTGGAAAGCTCAATGTTCAAATTTGCTGAACAAATCACAGCAGGCACAACAACTCAATATGTTGCACCCACGAAGCTTTAAGACTCCAACATCAAATGTTGCAGTTGTTGGTACTCTGACAGACTCTCTTGGTGTTGGACATGCATATTCTTCAGGTCTTACATTAGTTGTGCTTGTTGAGCAGTTTCAAAAGTTACTTGCCACACAACCACCTGCCATGTCTGCCTCCTCAAATATAGGT